>NC_090203.1:10076190-10123690 GCF_033026475.1 Channa argus | reverse complement strand
TGACTCTTTGTTTTTGTGGTCGACAAGGGCTTAGTTAACTCTGCTTTAGAAAGGTTCTCTATAAAGTTTATGGAGTTTATAGAGAAAGAGCTCAGGAAATATCTTATTTTGAAATGCGAAGAGACCGGAAGCTACAGCTGTTGGCTCTCATTCTAACTTTTTATCAGTGGCATTTCTCTTTGTCAGAGGGCTGACTTCCGTTTTCATTTTTGCTCCAGGATTCTGGAATTTACTGTCTAGTTAGACTCTGTGCTGTTTATCTCTTTGATAAACGCTAATAGTAATTCAGTGCGTTCGTTGCGGGGTTAGTTAAAGGGTCTCTACTTTACTCTTGCCAATAGTTTTATCTGTTATTTTGTTTCATTCTTTAAAAACACGACTGTTTACCTAGCTAGCTGGCTAGCATCAGCCAGCTGAGTTAACGTTAAATCACCTAGCATGTTTCGGTTTTTGACTGACGTTGATGACGACCCCTACATGATGTAAGTATTGACATTTGTTAAATTTTATTTCTATATTGTTATCAGCATATCTTGCACGTGATGGAAAATTGACACATTTGTTTGTTCAATTAAAATTGTCTCGTGGCTTGAAGCAGGTACCTTGTGTTAACGTTACTCGAGCCAGCTGTGGGGGCCTACAGTGTTCCACCATATTGGATAGACAATAACAAAAAAAATATGTCAGAGCTTAACTGCATTTGTTAACCAGTCGGTCCCCAAATGACCAGTTGCCATCACTGGTTTAACTACACGGTGCGGTCCGATTGAAGAGTTTCGAAATGTAATTCTTGAGAGTATATTTCAGTTAGTTAAACATCTTTACATAAGAACATTCCCATGACGTATGCATGGAAGTAATATTCACCTTTACTAAATGCACAAAAAAACCCTACTAAATGCCACAAACACTGTGCAAAGGTTTTAGGCACTAAAAGTAATAAAAATATGACACTTGATTAGTTTTCATTTGGGAAACTTAATTTGAATTACAGCTAACAGAAAAAAAAACAAGCATGTTATTTACCCTTTGCCTATAAAGCAAAGCATTATGTTGTCATTGTTCCTGGCATCTTGGAAAACATGCCACTCTTCATCTTTTACTCGGCTTGTTATGTGCACTTATAGTCCTAACCCAAAATTCAAGTGGCAGATGATTTACCAGACATTTGCTATCACAAAAGAGGCTTATCCTTGAAAATGCCCATCTTTTTCTTGATGTGCTAAGATTCTGCAATCAATCGCAGGAATTCAATGGAGAAGGTGCCATCAGACTTAATTTCGCCTCGGACATTAGTTCTTTACAACTCTGACTGTATCTTTTAATCTCAGTGCCATGCCACAAAATTAATGGGCCCAATGATATGTGTCCGTGTCCAAAGCTTCCTCATTCTACAGCTTAATTTACTTCAATGGTAACTTGATTTTGCAAGCCTAAAGTATATGTTGAAACTATTAAAATTCTCTCACTGTCCTTGAACACGTAATATTTGCTCTGATAAAAGCAGGGTAGCTAAAAACTTGTGGTTAATGAAGCATGGTGTATTGTGAACCCGCAAACTTGGATCACAGGCAAGAGTAGGTCAAGAAACTCTTGTTGTCCTAATGATTTGTTAAATTTTTAAAATGTCTCTGCCTGTATTATTTTTTTTAGTTTTTCTTCACCTATGAGAATGTACGCCATACAGCTTAATTCGACCAGTGAACATGAAATATCATAAATATTTTTGATTTCTTCTAGGGATCCATTTGCAGCTCACAGGCACCAGATGAGGAGCATGTTTGGACCATTTAGTATGGACCCTTTTGCTCTTGCCCCCCAGATACAGCCACAGCGTGTGCCACGCAGACAGGTAACAGGCCCCATTTGTTTTATTTTTGGCACGTGCGCGTTCTCACATTGGTGTACATTTGTTCAAATATTATACTTAACACATTTTTTTGAGTTTATTATTCGCATGTTCTTCTAGGCTGGTCCTCTGACCCCTTTTGGCATGATGGGAATGGTGAGTAGTTATTTTTGTCACTTTTTTATTTTTACACCTGTAAAAAACTTTTGAAAGGTGTGTATTATAATCAAGTAACTTTATAACAAAAGTAATTAGATTAAGTTTAGGTAATATATTTGCATAGTAAAGCTATATGATTTAATGTATGTAGTCAGTGAGGTAGAAAACACAACGCTCAGTCTGTTTTGTATTGTTTTTTCTTCAACTCAATCACAAAATTACCAGCCAATATATTAAACTAAAACATTTCTTGTGACACTTTTCTTCCAGTGTTTTCTCCTTAACTTAAGACTTTTTGCTTTCTCTCTGCTTCACTTGTAAGTTGCTTTGGACATAAGCATCCACCAAATGACTAAATATGAATTTGATTACATGAATTTTTAACTTTTGGAAAAAAAAAAAGTTTTGCCACTTTTTTTTTTTTTGAACCAATACCACTTGAGAAAAAAATGACTTTGCCCATTTTTTGAGCTTTTCCTCTCAGCTTATACTTAGTACCTCATCCAATCAGAAATTAATAGGTCTCCCTTCATTTCATTTCTCAGGGTGGTGGATTCATGGACATGTTTGGCATGATGGGAGAAATGATGGAAAATATGGTAAGTTCTGTCAACTGTTTTAAAATAAAAGCAATGTTATTAACCACATTAATGAAATCATCTCACCTTCTGTTTACTTATTTGCTTCTAGGAACGAATATCTGGTTCACCAAACTGTCAGATGTTTTCCTCCTCAACGGTGATCTCCTACTCCTCCTCAGACATAGGGGTTCCTAAAGTTTATCAGCAGATGAGTGAAACGAGAACAGGACCCGGAGGGGTGAGAAAAACTTGCATAGCTTATTTGTTGTTAAATTACTTTACTTTTTATATTGACCTCATGAGGCCTCCGTGCCATATTAGGCCATCATTGTTCCGTTTATATATAGTTCAAAGTATAATGATTCGTTTAGTAAACTGATTTACCTGGCATTTTATTTATTGTTTGTTTGCTTTTTTTTTTTTTGTTTTTTTTTTAAGATTCGTGAGACACGGCAGTCAGTTAGGGACAGTGAGAGCGGCCTGGAGAGTCTTGCCATCGGCCACCACATCGGGGATCGTGCACACATAATGGAGCGTTCTCGAAATCGCCGCACGGGAGACCGCGAGGAACGACAAGACTTTATTAATCTTGACGAAAGTGAGTCACTGTGATGATAACAAGAAGTAACACCTTCTTCTTTTCCTTTCGGGTGTTCCCATTCAGGGATCACCACAGCGAATCATGTGCCTCCATCTAACCGTGTCCTCTGCATCCTCTTCTCTCACACCAACTAACTTCATGTCCTCTCTCACTACATCCATAAATCTCCTCTTTGGTCTTCCTCTAGACCTCCTGCCTGGCAGCTCCAACCTCACCGTCCTTCTACCGATATATTCACAGTTTTTCCTCTGAACATGTCCAAACCACCTCAATCTGGCCTCTCTGACTTTAAACAAGATGTGACACCAATGTGTAATTATTAAACGGTTAATTTAATACTTAAATGTAAAACTATACTCTGAAATGCAATATTTTTTGTATGATCCTTAAAAACCTTTCCTTTTTTTGCTTCCTGCTAGATGATGCAGCAGCATTTGATGAGGAGTGGAGGAGGGAGGCAGGAAGATACGCTCCCCCGAATGCACGAGGATTGGACTATGGTCGGGATCGACGGGCAGGAGGCCAACAGCTGGCTCTTACCGCCCCTCCTAGCTCAACAACTCCACCAGGCCATCGGCATGAATCTCCCAGACATCGTCAGGCCCACACCCGTCCACGTTATGACTGGTGAGAAGGTAAGACAGAGCTAAAGCACAGTGTACATAGCAAATTGGCTGGCTGACCATGGCCACATGCTACTAGTTCAGCTGTAACTACACTTAACTCCTTAAGTCTTGATTATGTGATAGATGGGCATGGCAGGTTTTATAGACCTAATTGAACTTATACTGGTATATAGAATGTGTGTGTTTGTAGCAATAAAAATGTTCCTTAGGTTTCATTGAATTTGTCAGTTTTTAACCTGAAGACAAACAGGGTTTTTGCTATGTTTTTTTCTTTAAATGAAACTAATGTGTACTAAAAGTTTTTCTAGTTCCATCCAGAAAGAAGTTATTAAAAAAAATTAACGTAAAGCATTGAGGAGACAAAGTAGCTTATTTTATAATTAAAGCCATCAGAAGAAGAGAATTGTTTGTGGTTTACAATAATTTAAAGCAGCAAAAACTGTTGCTTACCTAAAAATAAATCGATGAATTGATTTATAGATTTATTTACACACACACACACACCAATTAGGCATAAGTTTATTACACCTATGCAAGTTAATGCAATCCAATACAGTGGCTCTGGCATGAATTCTGCTTTTACAGGGTTATAATTTGTCGGTTTTTCTCAAAAGAGGTGGTTCTAATGTTTTGGACACTTCATTCATTTTAAATAGAGTGGCCAAAACATTAGAACCACATCTGCATAGAATGCACCCCGATACGACTCCACTACCCACTTTGACCTCAATAAAATAAAAAAAAACACATTGTAGGATTATCACCTTGCTTACAATTTTAACCTAAAAACTAAGAAATTATAACCTTGTAAAGGTAGAATTCATGGCAGAGCCACTGTATTGGGTTGCATTAAATTTCACACGTGGTCTTAATGTTATGCCTCATCATTGTAATTCGGATATGCTGGCACTTTGAGGCTCCAATATGCTGTATGATAACAGCAATCCTGATAAAATACATTTTGTCTCGTGTGATGAATCTAATGATTTGTGTCACACTCAACACTATCATTGTTGAGATCTGTTAGTGTGTAGTGAATGTCTGGTGAGTATTGGCACTGTGATTCAACTTGTGGCGTGCATCTGTTCTGCTTTGTTTTTAAATCCCAAATGGGTTGGTCCTAAATTTTTGATACTTTCAGCCATTTTTCAAATTGGCTAAAGTGATCTCTGACAGTTTTGGATTAATAACCATGGTTCATGTTGTGTTGAAACAGAATCCTCAGTTGTTTAGCTGTTTATTCAATCTCTTTCTTTTGTAATTTGACATAATAAATGCTCTGGTTGACTCTTTCTACAGGTGTCACACCTGATGCTACGACCAGATGGAAGGAGTTGAGGGAACATTCTCCCAATGCTGCGAAGTTGATGATGATCACAACTGCCCGTCATAAATATTTGATATGACTGGACTGTCTATACATAAATAACATATTACACACAAACCCCCCCCCCTACACACACACACACACACACACACACACACAAAGTAACATTTATTGTTAAACTTGTTACATACAAAATACACAAAGTGCTACTCTTGTTCAGACTTGGGTATAACTACACTTACTTTATATATACACACTCATTCTCAAAACTTGACGTGTTTTTGCCCACTGCACTACTGTGCTACAGTAAATCTGCTGTACAGTCCATTTTATGTTTGTGAAGACACTAGTGTGTCAGTGAATTGAATTGTATACTATTAACTAATTAACTAAATAAAATCATTAAACATTGTTAGATAATTGTAAAATGTCTCTGTTAAACTTTAAATTGAGGACAGCATGTAAAATCTGTAAATCTGTTTTGTTTTTAAACCATGACTCTATGCTGAAATGTCCTGAGTTCTCAGTTCCCTTCATCCGAAGATGGTTTAAATCTGCTACTATTTTACGATAGTTGGTTTGAAGAGAAAAGTAGGCATGCATGTTCTCTTTTCCTGTGCATGTATTCAGATGTTCCTTTTTCCTTCAGCCACCATGTTTGCAGATCATGTGACGTTTAGATGGAGCACACCAGCTGGAGCAGCCAATGAAAAACCTTTCTTTTATTTTTTATTTTTTTGACAAATCACTTGCAAAGCAGGCTCCCTGTTTCTGTCTGTGCTGACGGTATCTTTAATTACATCCACAACTTTTTTTTTTTTTTTTTTAAAGCCCGTCCTCTCTTTAGCATACACTGCTCCTGTCAGCTGTCTACCTGTTTTCCTGTGTGCTTTAATCCCAATCATTAGGTCTGACAAGGCACCTTGTCTAAAGTGTACCGTTTGTTTTTGCTTCTCCAACAAGCCCTCACTTTTCAGCAAGACAACAGCACTGCCTGGCTTTGAGTGCAAGTAAAAGCTAATTTTTCTTGTTAGCTGTCTCGTTGGACAATATTTGCACACATCAGTGCTACTGTAGTTATCAGATGAGCAGATATACACACAGCAAGCAAAAGAAAACCTGAAGGGGCTAGTTGGGAGTCTACAATTTTAAACAGATTAAACTGGAAGTGCAAATCACATCTTTCTCAGCACTTTTCAGACATTACTGCCTTCCTTCAAAGTAATAAATGTAACCCTTGTTATTTTACTCAATTCTACTCTCCACCCTTGTTTCTCCTTTCCCAGTTTCATTCCCTCCCCTCCTCTCTGCATCTTCCAATGACTCACAGGCTCCCCCTCCCCCTGTGTGTTACGTGATTTCTCCCTTCTCCTCCCACCTCTATTTCCCATTCGCTCACTTTCTTCGCCAGGCTTCAAACAAGCTGCAGGTAGCATTTAAAAAGATTAATCTATTTCTTTATTTCTTCCATCTCTCTAAACCTCCACCTTATTCCTCCTGCCCTCCATTTCTCATCTCCTCATTTCCTCCTGCTCTGTGCTTTCATCGTCTCTCCATTGGTCCATTTTCTCAGTCACTGAAACGGCTAAGAAATTGAAGTGGCTTGTGGTCCGGAACAGGTTGACAGTAGATTAATAAATAGCTGTGTATTATTAACCTTTGATTTGCGGTTCCTTCACTGTGGGTGTGTGTGCCAGCGTGTTCCCAGGGAGCATCTTTTCCACAGCTTTCCACCCCTAACGCTGCGTCACTATCATTACTGTGTGTGTGTGAGAGAGAGTGTGAGTGTGAAGACTTGTGGCAATAATGTAAAATTGATGCATCTCAGGAGCACATATGTTTGCTTTTGATATGTTTAGGACCATTTCATATGCATCTATCTCTTTGCATACAGCTTTGCTTGTTCATGCTCATCATTTTCTAATAAAAAATTATATGGAATGGGCATTTTATGTTGACTGTAATCTGTAGTACAGTCTGTTGCTTTCTCAATTTTTACAGGATGTCCATACAAAATATTGTTGCCAGGGAGATCCTGGACTCCAGGGGGAACCCCACTGTGGAAGTAGATCTGCATACCGACAAAGGTTAAAAGATAAATACATTGAAACTGGCTTGTGCTTTGCCACAAATATCTGTTAAGTTGCATTCACACAAATCCAGTTTCATTCTCTGCACATCTTCACTCAACCTTTTACTTCAATAAATTAACCACCCATCCACCGATCAATCCTCTGTCGGAAATTCAGGTCTGTTCAGGGCTGCTGTGCCCAGTGGTGCATCCACAGGCATCTATGAAGCTCTGGAGCTACGAGATGGAGACAAAACTCGCTACAAGGGCAAAGGTGAAGGGTTCTACAAAGCTGTATCCTTACAGCTTCTCTTTCTTTCATGTTCTTGTGACTTTCTTTACATAGAAATGCATTGATTTGCTCCTACCTCATAGGTGTAACCAAGGCTGTTGGTCATATTAACGACAGCCTCGGACCTGCCCTCATCCAGTCGGTGAGTGCAAATGCAAAATTGGTTAAAATGTATAAAGACAGAGTTAAAGCGTAACTAAAATTATTAAATCTGGCTGTTTTGTTTTAGGGAATCAGTGTGTTGGAGCAGGATAAACTGGACAACTTGATGATTGAAATGGATGGCACCGACAACAAATGTAAATCTAAATCGCATCTCATGTACCTTATTGGCATTTATGTGTAATAAGATGTTTTTGCACCAGTTACTGAGTTCATCCATGTGCTGTGTGGCTCTGTGATTCCTTCAGCTAAGTTTGGGGCCAATGCTATTCTTGGAGTATCATTGGCTATATGCAAAGCTGGCGCAG
This sequence comes from Channa argus, assembly GCF_033026475.1. Classification (NCBI taxonomy): domain Eukaryota; kingdom Metazoa; phylum Chordata; class Actinopteri; order Anabantiformes; family Channidae; genus Channa; species Channa argus. The sequence continues at coordinate 10,115,714 of NC_090203.1, read as the reverse complement.
CAGAGAAAGGTGTCCCCTTGTATCGTCACATTGCTGATCTTGCAGGAAACGGAGAGCTAGTCCTTCCTGTTCCTGTGAGTGAGGAATAGTGGTATTGTGCAAAAAATGTAATTCTTTCGAACTTAAATGCCCAAATAAATCTAGCTCTTTTTTATCTGCCCTGCACTCAGGCATTTAATGTGATCAACGGGGGCTCACATGCTGGAAACAGGCTGGCAATGCAAGAGTTCATGGTGCTTCCTGTTGGAGCAGAGTCGTTCCGTGATGCTCTTCGTGTGGGGGCAGAGCTCTACCAGACATTGAGAGGCGTCATCAAGGAGAAATATGGTCAAGATGCTACAAATGTGGGCGATGAGGGAGGGTTTGCCCCTAATATACAGGAGAACAGTGAAGGTAAACATAACCACTATGTGCTATAAAAGATAGATTTTTTTTTTTTTTAAATTCCCATGATGGCCTGAGGTGTTATTGTACTTCTTCCTGTACCCTATCTCTCCATTAGCCCTGGAGCTGATAAAGACGGCCATAGAGAAAGCAGGCTTCACAGACAAAGTGGTGATAGGGATGGATGTTGCTGCTTCAGAGTTTTTCATTGAGGGCAAGTATGACCTGGACTTTAAGTCCCCGCCCAACGCTGCCCGCAACATCAGTGCTGAGGAGCTGGCCAGCATCTACCAGGGCTTTGTTAACAACTACCCAGGTGTGTATAGTAATGTGAGTGGGTATTTTTGTGTGTCTGTATTTCAGTCATTAAATACAAGTAAAAATACTACAACTCCAATTTGTTATGGATGACTTTCCTTCTTTCCAGGGCTCATGGACACGGTGTCAGTGTTTGTAGCTGTTTAAACAGCACTTAGTGAATGATAACGTGTGCCTATTTTTCATTTCTTACTCTGGACTAGCATTGGTATTTCTTTAATCACCTCATAGACACGCAAAGAAGAAAAAAACAGAGAACAAGAAATCTTGGTTTCTTTACCAGCTAGGTCTCTCGTGTTGACACATGTGCCCGTTAAAGAGGTTTTAATTATGTGCTACAGTGCACATTTGGCAGGCAGGGACCTACACTGATGTGGCTCTTTAGTCTGTCAATGATGTGCTTCCCGCATGTGTTGTCAAGTGCACATGTGCATCTGGGTTTAATGAGAGCACATTTAAAGACATTACTCCAATTAGAATCTTAATTAGAAGACTCACTGGTGATCTAGTCTTGTTGGCCTACATTTGAATAATTGAAAAAAAGGGTTTTTCACTCTTCTTTACATTCCTTCAGTTGTATCAATTGAAGATCCTTTTGACCAGGATGATTGGCCTGCTTGGTCCCAATTTACAGCCTCAGTGGGCATTCAGGTAAATCATCACAGTGCTTCTTTAGTTTGTACAACAAAGATTTTGTCTTGCATTTCCTTGAAGTTGTGAAACTCCTATTTAATTTTATTAATATTGCATATGATTATAGGTGGTTGGAGATGATCTGACAGTCACTAACCCCCGCAGGATACAACGAGCCGTGCAGGAAAAAGCTTGTAACTGCCTGCTGCTTAAAGTCAATCAGATTGGTTCTGTTACAGAGGCCATCAAAGCGTGAGTTGATTTTGTGTGTTAAAATAACAAACATGTAAGCACATTCTGGCATCTTTTAGCGTGCATTATTCATACTGTTTATACTGCACCTGCCATGTTATCTTATACCAGGTGTAAGCTGGCCCAGGAGAATGGCTGGGGTGTGATGGTGAGCCATCGCTCAGGAGAAACAGAAGATACCTTTATAGCTGATCTGGTTGTTGGTCTCTGTACTGGACAGGTAAAACACACACACAGAACTCTTCTAATTCCTTGTCAGATTAAACACTCTACCAAAAAGGTTTTCAAAACATCACTGGATTGTGACAACAACCATTTTCAACCTATGTTGCTGTTGTAGTCATTTCTTTTTCCCTTTGTGATCCTTGGTATTTTTGTCTCCCTTCAGATCAAGACTGGAGCTCCCTGTCGATCAGAACGTCTGGCCAAATACAATCAACTCATGAGGTGGGTATTTAATTTTATTGTATATGTGCATTTACATTTGTTGAAAGACTTAATATCCCTTTTCCAACTTATTATCTTGCTGCACTTCTCATCTTTTTCCATTCATTCTCTTTCACATCCATCTTACCTCCCTTTCCTCTCAGAATTGAGGAAGAGTTGGGTGACCAGGCCCGCTTTGCTGGGCACAATTTTCGCAACCCGAGTGCCCTTTGAGCTGCAAAATCCAATCAAATCACGTTATATTTCCGTGACTCATCTGTGTTTCAGCAGCTATAAACACGCAAAAACATACTTAAATGCATTCAAACTAATGGGTTTTTAAATAACTCAAGCACGCAGACAGCTCAGCGTAGTTACAATATATTAGACCCCATGCTTCAGCTTTTGACTACCATCATTTGCAGCAAATCCTGGTGGAAATATTTCAGTGCTTTTGCTTTCAGCAATGACATGCATGTCCCCATATTATATGTACTTGTTAGTTTCTTTCTCTTTCTGATCTCTCTGATTGTTTCCCCACTCACACTGCAGAAATGTTTTGCTCTTTTTGTGGCCTGATGTTTCCCGATGTTTCCTTTTCCTCCTGTTCCCAATGCTCTTTCTGGTGTGAACACTTCAGTAACTTGCTACGAAATTATGTCTGTTACTTTGTCTCTTTGTCTATGTTAAGCTAAATAAACGATATATGTTGACTTAAACAAACCCTGTTGTAGATTGACCTTTGTTTCCTTCTTAAGCAATTTGCAATCTTGGAGCCACTGGTTGCATGGTTCCAATGAAATGTCTGAATGTCACAAAATTACATAAGAAGTAAGTTTACAACAAAACTGATCACAGGTATTCTACATGAGAGCAAAATCCACATGGTTACACAAGACAAACTAACCGTTTGCCCATCCAAAATGAAAGTTGGACAGTCCAAGCTGAAGCAGGAAGTAGTTCTACAATACAGCAACTAATACAATGGAAATGTCTTGTCACAAGATTGTATGAGTTACTAAAGAGTTGGATGATGTTGGAAATTCTCTATCAAAATTACTTCTTTAAAACTGGTCTAAGTCTCTTTAATAGCATGATGAACACCCCCATCCAATATATAAATGTTAGAACGAGTCAATTTCAGGGCAATTCCATTCAAAATCTTTTAGCTTGTTAATTTAGCTAATAGCTCAGATTGTCCCTACTAGTAGTAGTGCAGTGGGATAAACATTTGGGTGAATAACTGCTAACTGACCCTTTTTTCACTCAGAAAAAACATAAAACAGAGTTTAACAGTTTATCTTCACCCTAAAATATCTCATATATTTTATAGTTGGTCCAATTTTAGGGTTGTATATAGATGGTTTCTTTAATGAGTAAATTCGACCTGAACTTTTTTTCCTGTCTCCTCTTTCCCCTCTGAGATATGAAGCGTGACAAAAAATAAATAAAATTAAAAATAATTTTCGACATATAGGCCGAGTCATAACCCGGGAGCTAATGGCTGCTTCATCACCTCAAAGCTAAGCTGTAGCAGGCCGGAGGCTTCTACTGCTCACACGGTCCAGGCTGTTACCCGCTCCTCTCTGTCTAATTAATGCAAATGTCATGTCCTCAGTCACTTCTGTCAACTAAACGCTCACAGAAAGTATCTAGTTTTAATGTTGCTACGTTTAGCTTGTAGCTAGTAACACTAAATACACCAAAGCTTAGCATGCTAGTGCGCTAACTAGTATTATAACCATCAAAAACTGCACGGAATTACTAATTAAGATTACACGTGTAGTTACCTTCTGGAACATGCAATAATGTCTATACTAGGTAGTATTACTTCGAACGAAGGCAAAGGCATGGAGTCATTTACAAACAGCTTTAGTGTAACTAATCTCCCCGATGCTGTCTTTTCCCTGTTCCTGACCAAGCGACCGGTTCACTCTGCAGTGTTGATGGGGTCATAACAGCTCAGTTTAAAAAAAAGTTGGGAAATTACAGTCACTCTTACAAATAAGACAATTTAGTTCTCATCAATGAAATGACAGTTGCTCCATGCTTAGGTCAGCAAATGCTCTTGTTCCTTCCTTCCAATTCAGCCGCCAAAATCCCCACGGGTATGCAGCTGTAATGTGCACCACCATCTACAATCAAGACACAATTCGCCTGTAATTGTACAATATGTTATTGTGGAAAAATGCTGTTAGCAACTGCAACTGCAATTGTTTTTTTTTTTTTTTTTTTTTTTTGTTGTTGTTGTTGGTGTTTTTGTTTACCCATGACCCATTGCAATATACAGTTAAACTTTGTAAAATGACAGAACAGGAAGTTATTGGAAAATTGTGCTGCAGAAATTACAGCAATTTGTTACAGTGCCAATTTCTGTCATTTTGCATCTTTTAATGTGTGTCTCCTGGGCCCCCTGACTCCTTGGGCCCAGGATCCTGTGCCTGGTGGGCCCTGTCACTACCAACGAGTAAACAGCCTAATGAGCATCGCTTGTTGGTGTGAGTAAGGGCGCGTGGCTGCGAACTAATTACGAGTTGCCCGCGCTGATCGTTCCACGTACTGAGCAGCAGAGGGAGCGAGACGAGAGCTCGCCGGGTTCCTGACGGTACAGGGGCTGCTGCTGCTGATGGTGGTGATGATGATGAAGGAAGGCTGGAGCCGCGCATGCGCCTCGACCGCAATCTCGACCGGATTGCCATGGTTACCACACAATAGGAGACGGGACAGGGGGCTGCGTGAAGGGGAGAGAGAGGGAGGAGGAGGAGGTCTGCAGAACCGCTTGATCGGACACACCGCTGCAAGGTTTAGACAGACAGACCGACCGGGAGCTGCTGGACAGGCACTTTACTCACCAGAGGGCACGATTTAATTATTCATTTGAAATTTGTCTAATTATTCCTAACAAGTTGAAGCTTCTTTGTTAAGTCGCTGACACTGTCATTAAAGGCTGATATTATTAGAAATGTGTGTTTTCTCCTCAGTTTTTATTAAGGTCCAAAAGAACAAAGACCTGCTGCACATTTCTACGTCTTCAGGGCTCATCAAGATGAAACCAGACGCACAGTTGTTCAGGCTGAAGTCCAGCCTCTCCGTACAGTAAAGGTGACTCTGGAGGACTAGGCAACAGAGACAGAGAGAGACCCTCCCTCTTGATCCCCTCCCTCTTCAGAGTTTTGGCCCTCTCTCCGCGCCTCTCTTCCTCCTTCTCTCTGCCTCACTACTCCCTCCTTCTCCTCCTCCTCTAGCCTCTCTCCTTATGCAAATCACGCCCTCTCCTCTTCTCCCTTTCTCTCGCCCGACGTGCATCCCTCTCTCCGGCTCACCCCTCCGCAAAAAATTGTGACTGTAAGACCGGAGAGTGGTAGGCTATCAAAAAAAGTGCAAGTCGTCTTAGAGGAAGAGGGGGAGTAGGTAGGGTGGGAGAGGGAGGGGGGCAAAAAAAGAAAAGGGGGCGAAAGGGGGTGGGGAAGAGGCGAGGGTACGCATCAATTTGTACAGTCTTCAGTTGGCACCCCTGTTTTTTCCTGCACCGAAAAGAAAGAGATTTCTTCTGCATTATTGTTATTATCGGAGGCCGTTGCAATATGAGCCAGCACAAGCTTCTGTTGACAGACGCCTGGGCTCGGAGGTGTGCGTGTCAGCGTGCAACATAAAACGACAAAACAGAGAGAGAGAAAGGAAAGAGAGAGTGGGAGCACGCATCGCTGGACATTATAGGTAAGGAAAAATTGATGTTCTACTCTGTATTTGGAGCTTTTCCTGCTGACCACGTTCGTGCTCTCCCTCCCATTTTTCCTTTGTGCGATAATTATCACCATACTCCTGCGCTGTGGCTAAATTATGTCCCGGTGAATTCATCTTAATAGAGTGTACGACGCGCACCCACATTCCAGCGAGGAAAGGGAAGGGAGAGCCGGTGCGAAATGCCACGCTTCGCCATTCCATATTATGTTTCTTTTAAGATGTGCATCGTCTGGGAACAGCGGTGCACAGGCATCCATTCTGATTGTGAACATGTATGTGTTGCTGAACACGACTCTCCCCGTCGTCGGTGGGTAGTGTTCCGCCGTGGTGGTCGGTATCAGGCTGTAGAGCCGCTTTTTGCCCGGTCTCCTCTGCGTGTGTATCAATACCATTCGCAGGAAGAAAGAAGAAAGGCTCGTTGCGGTGCCCGCTCGCTGGTGATGCAAGCAGAGCAGCTGCATGCTGCTGTGCTGCTTTGCATCACATGCAGCGGTCAATTTGTTGATAATGCAAATACCCGCCCGCGCGTGCTCGTGCGCGCGCGATGTGGGCACGCAGAGGGACTGGTGATGTTAATCCCGGTGTGTGTTAGTGCTCTGTTTGCGCTCTGTTGTTTAGTGACCACTGACCAAGACTCTGCCATTCGACCACAGACAGGCCAGTAAATGCCACCTGTAACTGAAATGCATCATGAATACACAAACCCCCTGAGCCCTGCATGTTTTCCACTCCTGCGTAATAAACTTAGTCATTTCTATATTAATGAGAGTGAGCGTGTACACACTGCGTTGCCCATATATTGGCATCCTTTTCTGTTATGCACATACCAAAATTTTACTCCCAGGATTGATTGAATCAGTCACTGCAGCATGCACTAATAATTAATGCACAGCCATGTGTAGTGGAACAGCTATAGGACTTACTGGAGCTTACTTGCTAAATCACGCCAAACATTACAAATTACACATTTACTGACTGCACTGCAGAGTGTGCATGTACATTAGCTGTGCTAACTGTTCAGCCAAGTATACCTTTTTTTTCATCCAGTGGCGTGCACTATTTATATCCTCATTCAATATACATTAGGCATTTTTTCATCATAGTGGTACATGAATGAATGGATTAGACAAACCCTCGCAAAGTAGTGCATGGATGGGTGAAGCAACTTGACGTTGTACATTTTGCTAATGGCTGGCAGGATAAATAAGTGTGTGATTCCACTGACCAGGTCATGTGGGTTTACCACAAGTGGCTGTGGGTTTGGGCTGTTGTAGTGAAGGTAGAAGAAGGGGGGTGTGGCCCTATGTTTCCAAGGAGGTGTGTCTTCTGCAGGCTGCATACCAAAATGCAGTCTACCAGTTATCACCTTTTCAGCTCCACACCTTTCATTAAAGTGTAATAACCAAACCAAAGTGTTCTGGTAGTGTGAGTGGGATAAACTATTGTGCCTGTGGGTTTTGGTTGCTGTGGTGAAAAAAGAAAGCTGGAGAGGAGATTGTTGAGTGCAGTGAAAAGCAGTTGTACTGATACAGTGTGAGACATGCTGGGAATTTAAATGTTGTAACCATGCTTTTGCAGTTGTTTTCATAATATCAGAAATTCCTGTACTCCACACTCAGCAGATAACATTGTTTTAAACTGCTCCTTAAAATATCAAATGCCACTTTTCAATGAATACTCTGTAGGATATTGCTGCAGATAAATACTAAATAATACTTTGTTTTCGTATGCTTCTTTACAGGTTTTTGATAGCTCTCATGGAGTAACAAACAACCCAGTCAGTCAGCAACAGGACCCACTTTAGTGCCTGCAATGGCATTTGTTGTAAAATGGACGTTATAGAGAAGACATAATGAAAACACGGACACACAAAGAATCGGTATGCACAAGCTTTTCATGCTTTGTTTTCAAAATGATGCCAGGCATTGTGTACCTGCCTAAATCTTATATGTAATGCATTGGAAGTGTGAATACATCATATTTAGTTCAATACGCAATATTATTTCAAGACAGCAAGCATGACTAAGATGTAAATTATTCATCTGGCTGTGACAGGCAGTAATGTGGTCTGAAATAGCAGATTCAGTGTTTATATTTTACTCTCTCCTCTGCTTACAATTCGTCTCTTCTCTGTGTCCTTCTGCCTTCACTCTGTTATGCCCCCTTTTTTTAACTTCTCTTCTCCACATGTTTTGCCCTTGCTACATTTCAATTTGAATCACACAAACTTTACTTTCTTTGGCTTTTATTAACTGAATTCATCACCACTGAGACATCATTATTCTCTCTGCATGTCTCCTTATTCCTTTACCCTTTTCTTGTTTTAACACCGAATGGTTTTTCTCTCTTCCCAACATTCCCTCATTGCTGGACTTTGCAGATGCCCATGTGCAGTGGGCGACGGCGTGGGGCGAGCGAGGAGAGAAGGGGTAGACGCCCACACCCCAGCCCCACTTGCCCTGAACGCAATGATAGACAGACGGTTAGAGCCTATATTCTTTTGTCTCTTATTCTTTCTTGCTAAATTGGCTATAGGTTTATCTGTGTGCATGCAAGAATGGAAGTCATTACCAATAAAGAATGGTCTCTTCTCTATTGAATTCTGTGTTTGTTTGTCGGTGCGAGAGTCATCAGTTTGATTGCCACAGACATACCATTGCTTCGTCAGTATTGTTCTATAGTGTGTTTAACATCTTAACACTTTGAAATCTTTGATGTTTCCAGTATGGCATTGATGTTTTCTGTGTGTGCATGCAAGTGTGGCTTTGTTCTAAAAACAGACATTGGCTTACTAGGGATTTAAAAACCTCACTACGGAATTAAAAGTCTTGTGCTGTTTTAGCAAAGAGGTGCTGTTGAAGAATTGGCTGGAAATCGCTTCAGTCGCAGATCACAAGGGCATGATTCATCCGAGAGTGAGGGGGAGGAACTTGTGTCTCCTCCAAAGAGGCAGAAAGTCCAGGTTTGTGTAAAGTTTCATCAACCTATTTTCTAAAGGTCAATTAGAAAGCTTTGATTCAGCTAAATCCGACAAAAAGCACTGTCTAAGCAATTAAGTGTTATATTGTTTGCTTCACTATTAGTACATTCTCAGAATATCCACAAATTATGTTTTTTTGTCAGGATTCGGCCTCTACCCCAAACCCTCCAACATCAACACATTCAACTGACAGCTCTGCTCCTTCCACTGTCCCACCTCCAACCTCAGTTGCCAGCCAATCCCGTGAGAGTGACAACGAAGATGGCCAATCCCAGGGAAGCAGGAGTTCAGTAGTTGGGAGTCTGGCCAATAGCAGCAGTAGTCTTAGCAGTGGGCGTGATATAGACCAGGACAATCGTTCCTCGTCCCCAAGTCTCTCTGCTTCACCTCTGGGTAGCCTGGACTCTGATTCTGATGGCCCAGACTCACCAAAGCAAGGAGAAAGGGAACGAGAGAAAGGCAAAGAGGGAGGAGCAGGGAAGATGACAGGTGAGGAAAGGAGAGGAATACGAGAGGGGAGAGGGGAAGAGTCCTATGGAGATGGAGAAAAACGAGACGTGGATGCAAGAATTGAAGACTGTCCTTCTCTTAAGCCCCCCTCCACCCCATGCTCTTCCTCTGGCCTGACTCCCTCGCTCCGTGGAGCAGGGGATTCATCAAATGACAGCAATAGTGGGAGAAAGTCTTATTTCTCCTTGGACTCCAAATTGATGTGCAAGGTTGAGTATGGTGGACCGCCAAGCGTCGAAGGTGCACTTAGTGGCAACAGAATAAATTCTAAAGCCAGCACACAGTGTGTGACCAAGACAACTATCTCGGGAGGAGATTTCTCCCATAACAGCCCCAACATTCCCCACTCCTTGCCCCCTCCTCTTCCTCCTCCACCTGCACTGAAGCCCCTGGAGCTTGGAGGACAAAACCTGCCTGCTGAGGTTAAGACAGAAAGAGACAAAATAGAAAAGACAGACAAACTCCTGGACAAGGCTCAATCCACTCCTCCTTCTCTGTTGCCACAGACTGGCCCCCAGCCACAGTCCCAACCTCAGACCCAAACCTCCACCCACCCTCACCACTACAGCTGGCAGGGTGGCACAGCAACTGGTTGCCAGGGGAGCTGGGGCTACACCCGTTACCCTGGCAACCATCACCCACACCAACCACAGCACCAGCCCCCTGTGCAGCAACAGCAACTTCCCTCTGTTTACAACCCTCCGTCCTCTCGCCACTCCTCTTCACACCCCGCTTACCTCCCTCATCCTCACCCCCACCCCCACAGGGAGTACCTTCCCAGGTACACAGGAGGGGACAGAGAGAGGGGGGTTGCAGGTGAAAGGGAGAGGGGAGTGAGAGGGGAGTGTGGGGGGAGGGAAATTAACAGGGAATTCTCTGCTCCCATTGGCAACAACAGCAACAATACTAGTGGGGGTAATAGTGGTAGTGCATGTGGAGGGATGGGTCCCAACAGCCACCAAAACAGGGAGTTTGGGGGTCTGTCAGTTGGTCAGACGAGGGACTACCAAGGTTCTGGGAGAGATGGGCCTAACTTAGGGCCTGAAAGAAGAGACTTTGGTCCAGCATTCAGAGAGAGAGAGCGAGAAAGGGAACGTGAAGGAGGGAGGGAATTTCCTCTGCCAAACCAAAATCAGACCAGAGACTTTGGCCCCAATGGAACAGGAGGGGGGCATGCCAGAGACAAAGATGGAGGCAGATGGGGTGAGTTTGGGGGCCAGACAAGAGAGACTGCAGGAAACAGTAACCCAAACAACAGCTCCATCCCCCAGGGAAACCCCCCAAGTTCAACCAGCGGGTTACCTGTCACACCCATGCTGAACAGAGACCCACCTGCATCACCCCAAAACAATCCCAGCCACCCCTCTCACTTGTCTCTGCCTCCTCACCCCCACCCACATCCCCCAAACTCATCCAGCCGAGACTTTGCTCCTTCCATAGACCAGGCACAACCCCCCTCCTCTGGAGCAGACCACTTTCACAGAGAGTATCCTCCCACTACAGGAAAAGACTTTGCTGCCGGAGTGCCTCCTTCCACCGGCACAAATCGAGAATACCTCAGTTCCCCTGGGGTGACTCCAAACCTAGGGCGAGAGTATTCAGGGCCTGGAGGAGCCCAACATCCCCACCCATCTCACCCCCACTTCCAGTCTGGATCCAGAGACCGAGACAGGGACTCAAATTTGCGAGAATCTGCTTTGTACCAAAACCGTGGAGGCCCAAATCAACCTCCTGCACTCTCTCCATCGTCTTCTTCCAGCCATCATGGACATCCTTCCAATAATCCTTATATCCCTCCACCACCTCAGCCTCCTTTGCCCCCTACCCAGACCTCTCATACCCAGCCCCCCTCATCAAGTATTGCTCCTAGTGTTCGCCCACCACACTATCAGTCGTCTGCCCAGACTCCTCCAACACCACTATCTCCCTTACCCAGCCCCTCCACCAATCAGATGGGAGGCTTCCCATCTTTTCCGCCTGGTTCCTCGTCTGCACCCAGCATGCCACTTCCTGGGGCAGGTGTATCATCCAGCTGTTCACCTGGATGTCGCCCCTCCCCTTTCCACAGCACTTTGAGCAGCCACCCTCCATTCAGTGGAACGTACCACTCTAATGGGAACAGCAGCAGTAACATAGCCAACAGCAATAGCAACAGTGCACCCAATAGCAGCAATACCACCTCGCAGTCACTTTCGCCTCAAAATGTGTCTAAAGGACCTCCACCTCTTAGTAACTCTGCCAACAACAACAATAGCATCTCAACAACTTCCTCCAGTTCGTCACTCCCCAGTGGTGATGGACATTCCGATTCTGCTCCACCTCCCACACCTGTCATTAAGGAAGAGCCGATGGAAGACAGAGAAGAGACTGAAAGCCCACCACCAGTATTAAGAAGCCCATCTCCAGAGCCCAAACCTGTAGACATTCCCATTCACGCCAGCCAATCAGCACGGTAAAGTCGAAAAGTGTCTGACTCTATTCATTACCTTATGATGGGGATAATGACTCCTGATGGTTGAAATAATAGTATTATACACTTGTGTGTCTTATGTTTCTAGGTTCCACAAGGTCCTTGACCGTGGCAGTGGTAACTCCTGTGCCCGCAGCGATGTCCTCTTTGTCCCGTTGGATGGCTCTAAGCTCTGGAAGAAGAGGAATGAGATGATTGAAAGGGCCCGCAGGGAGGTAGAGCAGCGGGCCAGGGACCTCAGAGAAAAAGAGAGGGAAAGAGAGAGGGAACGTGAGCGTGAGAGGGAACTGGATCGACATCTACAGGTGCACATTTAAATGTGATAATTATATAGCGTGTCTGATTTAACACATTTGATGTGGATTAAATTGATCACTTTAATGTTAATGGAAAAAAGCAGATCAGGACAGGTGTGATTAACTGTTTTCTCCTGTTTTCTCTGCAGCAGCAGAAGGATGTCAGTGCTGCTGGAGGGGGTCGCCAGGGCTCCTCACTCTTCTTCCCCTCCTCATCTTCTATCATCCTTGACCCTTCATCTTCCTCCTCTTCTTCCTCGGGCAACCCTGTCTCCCATCCCCCTCCCCACCCCCAGCATCATCCTTCACATCCACATGCTCACCTTCCTCCAACACACCATCTCCACCCCTCCCTCTCTCACTCTATCCCCCATTCCCTTCTCCTGCCATCCATGGGTGGGGCGTCAGCAGTGGTTGGAGCCCCACAGGGAGCCCTGGGAATAGGTTTAGGAGGCCCATATCTAGGCCCAGACACCCCAGCACTGAGAACCCTAAGCGAGTATGCTCGCCCTCATGCTATGTCTCCACTGGGGGCAGTGAGTCGTGTCCAGGCACACCACCAGCAGGTTCATCATGGCCATCCCCATGTTCACCCATCATTTTTCCTTCCTCAATTCCAAAATCATGCTTTAGCACATCCACACCACCTGCCTGCTGATGCGGCTACAGCAGCAGCCATCTTGGGGTTTCTGTATGGTGGCAGCCTCGAAGGTGGTCCAGGTGTTGGTGGCCACCATGGGATGGCAGGAGGTCCAGTGCCTGGAGGGATTGGTGGAGCAGGGTTAGGAGGAGTGGGCTTCCCTCATGCCATGGCTGCACATCGAGATCGAATAAAGCCAGGATTTGAATTTAAGAGTGATGAGCGGGGTTACCCACCGGGGTCGATACCTGATCCCACAGCTCTTGCTCTTGCTCACTCACATTCACATGCCCATGCCAACACCCATGCACATGCACATGCACACTCCCTGCTTCTTGGAGGAGGCGCAGGGGGAGCTAATGAAGTATCACTCTATGGTACTCCTCCTCCCCCAGCTCCCCCTGGTCCACCACAACTCCAGACCCCAAACTTGGCTCCAATAACTCGACCTCCCAACCCTCCTGCCCCTCAGTCCCTGTCAAATCCACCTCCTTCTTCTCTCCTCCCACCCTCACTTCCCTCTCACCCTTCATCTGCGCCACCGGCTGCTCCCCCAACCCCGGCAGCCCCTGCTGCTCCTCCTCCAGCTCCTCCACCTGCTCCACCAACCTCCAACGCTGCCTCACTTCATCATCCAGTCCCCCATTCTTCTTTTCCCAGCTCCCTGTCCTCTCATCTGCCACCAGCCCCTGCCCCAGCGGCTCCCCCTGAGACTTACCCCACTCCCACTCGCTCACCAGCTTCTTACGAGCGAGACAGGAGTGGGGAAAGAGAGCGGGAGAGGGAGAGAGACAGAGCAGCTTTGCCTGCCTTTGGGGACAGAGAGCGGGAAAGAGAGAGGGAGAGAGAAAGGGGAGGAAGTGGTGGAGGAGGCACAGGAGGAGGGGGAACCGGCGGAGGAACAGGTGGAGGAGAAAATCTGGGGCGTCTTCAGATGCTAAACGTGACGCCTCATCATCACCAGCATTCACACATCCACTCACATCTTCACCTGCACCAGCAAGACACAGGTACCCACTGCTACTAACAATGCTGTCATTATCACTATCAACTACCTTTATATTATGCATGTTAGTCGGAAAACATTCTCTGTTCAAGAATTTATAACTATAAAAGAGTGGACAATGAGACTGGTAACATTCTGTAGACATAGACCTGTATTGTTGTCTGTAATGATACACAAGATAACACCTACAGTACTATACTATGAACATGGGCACTGATGTTTATTTTCAGTGTATTTCACACATGAGCTCTGAGCTGTTTGCCACAGACACAGCCAGAAAGTGATGAGAAGTATTGAGAGCTGAATTTACACACCAATGTCTTGCTTACTTTACTTTTTGGTTTGTTAGTTTTTTTATATACAACATTTTTATATATTATTCCTTACACAGTGCTTTGCTACTTTGGCAAAGTACTGTTATATTTACAAAATTTGTGCTGAAAGAAGAAACCTGTTGTTTTTTTCCTTAATTCGACTATTGCATCAGTATGACAATGATGCCAGATCATGTCTGTAGATACGATATCTGACGTCTCTGTTTTGAATTCATGCTGATGCTTTGACTCATATTAAGTATCTCCTGTATTTCCTATTACATCACTGGCATCCAGCAGCGGGCGGGGTTCACCCCCTGATGGACCCGTTGGCGTCGGGGTCTCCTTTAGCACGCCTCCCATACCCAGGAGCCACATTGGGCACCCCCCTCCTGGCTCACCCCCTCACTGACAGCGAGGTGCTCCGCCAGCAGCTGTTTGGTGAGGAGAAGGCTCCTCGTCCATGTACTCGTTCAGTTTTTTCCTCTATAAACTTCATAGTGTTTATTATTTATGAAGACAATCACAATAAATGACCTGGGTGCCTTTCCTTCCTGTTTTGTTGACAGGTGCTCCTTTCCGTGACCTGCCCCAGCCATCCTCACTCACAGGTCCCATGTCAGCAGCCCACCAGCTCCAGGTCATGCAGCAGGCACAGAGTGCAGAGCTGCAGCTCCAGAGACTGGCCCTGGAACAACAGTGGATCCATCACCACCACCACTCCCTCACCCAGGATGAGTATTACAGGTACAGTTGTACTACAGGTACTACATGACTAGTTTCAGCTCTAATGTTTTGAAAACTTGGTGAACATGTGTCTGCACTGTCCTGAAATGGAAAAAAACTTGACTTAACTTAGCTGGTACTGCCAAATTTGAAACTGAGACCTGACCTGAGGCCCAAAGCGCTATTTTGCAGTATATGCTGTAAATATACTGTATGTCGGCTTATTCTAATTTCTATCACACCACTGTGTTACGATTCACTGGCACAGTTTCCTTATTCCCATTGGGCATTTTGAATCTGCCTGACACAAAACCAAGTTGTGATTCATCAGGTAGCAGAAATATCTGGCTACTCCATTTTTATTGGCCTTCATTGTAGGTCTTTATTGTTGGCTTACTCTACACCACACTCTACACTCTAATAATTACACAAACTAACTAGACATGTGTTGTGTTCACTTAATCGTTTTCTGATAAAACGGTCTATTGGTAACAACCAGTACCAACCTTACACTTGCATCTCATGAAATGTAAACACTTTTCTGATAGGACTTTGCTTTGATGTTTTTTCCTTGACTTAGATTTTTGCTTACCTTGTACCTCACTTGTTAGTCACTTTGGATAAAAGCGTCTGCTAAATGAGTACATGTTAATGCAACCTCTAAATGTAAGTTAGGGATATGGACATTTGGGAGCGTTGATTAAAAATAAAACTTTATTTCAAAGGGTTAACCTGCTTTTGTCTGGGATGAAATTGGATCATTTGTGCACTTGTGTTTTTACCTTCACCTTTTAGTCACTTGAAGAAAGAAAGTGACAAGACCCTGTGAGGGAGAGGCACGACAAAGAGCAGCATGGAGACACCTGATGCAGAATATGTGGAAGATTAAGTGAAGCGAGCAAAACAAAAGCACTGAAAATAATGAATGAACTTGAAATGAAGTGGGAATAATGGACAGGGAAATCACGGAAGAAAACAAGGAGCGTTTTGAGGGCAGAACAAAAGAGGGGGGAAGTTGTGAAAACACGATCCCTGCAAACTGCACCATGATGAAGATCCAGACTCCAGCACTTCCCTGCATAATGTTCTTGAACTCCAGTCCTGTTTTGTATTGTGCTCTGTACAGTAAATTAGATGGGGGCAGCAATAGTGAAGAACAGTGTGTGTAAAATACTTGATGCCAGAAGGAATGTGTACATGAGTCTCTTTTATGTCATTGCATGTAGCTAGGCGCTTATTCTGAACTGGTGGAACTTTTGGTTCTATTTTTAGTAATTACCCCCTCTTTTGTATCTGAGAGGTGTTCTATATGCATGAGACCAGCAATTTAGTGTTCTGTTTATGATCAATAGTATTGTTATTATGATTAATGTTGTCTGTTTGTTGATAATGATATAATTATATATACAGTACATATTATTTGTATTATTTTTTTACATTTTCATGGTACGGCAGTCAGTTTTTATTTTTATTTTTTATTTTCAATTTACCTTGTGAAACAAGATGCAAATGAAGGCAAAAAAATCTGGAAATAAATTATAATCTTTTTTGCTAATGTCTTGCATATCTGTGTGTGAGCCATTTTCCCCCTCTCACATACATTCAGACTATTTGCTCTGTCTTTGTTTTATACAAGTCACTCATGCACAAAGCATATCAAATTCCTTACTCTCCTCCCCCTCCCCCCTCTCTCTGCTCCTTCTGACTCCCCTTCTTTCTCTTCTTTGGCGTCTCCCTCCCTCTCTTAGTAAGTGTAGCTAATAGGAGACACATGGGATGAGTACGAGACATGGGAGTTGAGTCGCTCCAGTGAACACCAGCCACCCTGTAGAGAGACGGGATTTGTTGCTGCACTGTAAAAGTGAACAGAAAATAAAAAAACATAAAGAGAGAAATGAAATATGAGAAAGAAAGGAGGAGCTGTTAGAGAGTATGATTTACGAACAGTGCTGAAGACTCAGGGCTGCGTGTGCTCTTGTCGTGTCCAGCTGCAGGAATCTCCTTCAAACAGATACGAATCCATGAGAACGGCCTTCACATCACCAGATAGAATCACTGCTGGTTCCCAGATTTGGGGAAATTTCGATGTGATTGAACAAACTTTACAACCTTGCAGATTTTACTTTTTGTTGATGCACTCTGTCATTTTAAATTGCCTTACAAGACGCTCCTTAATGTCTTTAAATCTTCTCGTTCATCCAAAAAAAACAGCTTATACTGACGTGATATTGATTGGTAGTATTATCTGTAAGAACCATCTCAGTCAGGGCAGTGCTATTGGATGTCAGACATACTACAGCATGTGACATATGCTTTGTGAGTTGGTATGTAGGTTGTGGTGTCATTAAAAGTCACCTTGAATATGTGTGTCAACATAATGTAAAGTTGTAGCAGGACAAATCTAATTTCCCCTCTGGTGACATCACATCTGGGGTTTATTCTTAGCTCTTCATCAGTCGTTTCTCACGGTGGGTAAGGACATTGTGAAAGGTGTGGATGAAAAGGCTGTATTTTGAAGACAGGGATTTTAGAGACTGGCATTATTACTACGCCCTTGCTTTTAATGTAGCATGTAACATAAGAGTTATTACCAGCAGCTGTTGCAAATCTGGGACAAGAAAATTGTAAAATGATTCTTAGTCTCTATCTTTTAGTACCAGATGTGAATGGTTTAGTGCACACAAGTATATATATGTATATATATATATGTATATATATATATATATATATATATATATATATATATATATATATATATATATATATATATATATATATATATACACACACACACACACACACACACATATATATATATATATTTAGTTATTATTAGTTTAGTTATTTATATATATATATATATAAATATATATATATATATATATATATACAAGCAAGACAGAAAATACAACAGAGTAAAATTTGCCAGCACATGTGACACCAATTTGTTGTCACCTACATCTAAAGAACATTGCCTCCAAATAATATGTACTTCTTTGCTTTAAAGGGCAAGTCAACTAATTTTCACCTTGCTTTCTATGGCTTTACGTTAGTGTGTAAATGTACATTAATGCTTTTAAACTTCCCTCTGAATTCCCTGTATTAAAATGTTTTACTGCTCCTATCTAAAAAAAACTTCTCCAGATGACATCACCTGGAGTAGTTTTTCATCATTATAAGTTCAAATGATGTCATCTGTGTGTCATCTCCGTGTCATCTGACCATGATTACTAACTTCGTAGTAAGAACAATGAGACGATATAATCTGGACTGAAGGTTCCTCCCAGTGATGGCATCTGGAGGTGTTTCAAGCTAGAAAAAGAGATTTTAATACAGGGAACTCAGAGGGAAGTTTAAAGGCATTCATTTACACATGCTATCCAAACTAGATCTAAAAGAAGGAAGATCAATATCAGTAAAGGTGTCCTTTAATAGTTTTTTGCCACATAGTATGGGTATAGTTATTATTAACTATCATGGGTCAATGTATACAAAACTACTAGTGCTAAGTTATTCTAAATTAATTAAAAATTAAAGCACATGACCTCATATGAGTCCCACACAGGAAATATAACAACTGAATGTGGACTTGGCACAACACTGGCCTTGAGCATTTATGGTGAGATAGACACTAACCTCCCAATAGTACCACAGATTACATCAAGCTATGCTCTTATAAATTTAATGTTTGTGTTGGAACAGAGCACAGTGACACGTTTGGTGTAGTCCTTCCTCCACTCTCCCAGCATAATATATTAATTGTTTTTAGGTGTTCTCGTCTATATCCAAAACTCTGTTTTGCCTGTACAACTCTGTGCTGAGTCCTCCAGTTGATGCATTTGCTCCACAGACATCTGCTGGAGCCGTCATAGTTCATAAAGTTTACCGTGTAACCAGCCCCAGCCGTTTATTGCACCTTTACAGTGTCCCTGCGGCTGCTGCTTTACATGTCTTCTTGTCCATTTTTGCCCTTCTGATGCAATAGCTGCTAAAATCCAGACTGTCATCTCTCATTTTCACTGTTTCAATCTTTCTTTAATCATCAGTTATTTTAGATACAGAAGGTTTTTGTGAAGGCTGTTGTTGTCTTGAACCATATTAACATAGTGCACTGAAACCTGCATGTCTTACCTTTGTCAGTGAATCCTCAGCTTGAGCACAGCCACCAACTTCTCATTCACGTGCTCAAGTGTCATCCCAGCCTCCGGCAGCAAAAGAAAAGCTGCAAAGTGGCACAAGTGCTGGCTGAGAACAGAGTTTGTAGCCTTTTTCACCTGCTCTCACCCAGATAATCAATCTCTTCTGACCTCTTACTCACTCTATTTCAGTGTAGAGAAGAGGATCCCAGAGGATCATCTTGAAGCATTGCTGAGCATCTTTAAGTGGTTGTAGACAACATGCAGGTGACCAGTGCAAGAGCGAGACCAGAGCTCTCAGTCTGCTTCCTTTATATGACTGCCTACAGTTCATCAGCCTTCTCACTATCCCGCAAGCAATTTCCCAAATAAAAACATTCCAGCAACAACTGAAAATAAAGATAAACCACCAACTTATGACATGACATTAACTGGTGTCGCACATGTAGATCAGTACATGATGTGATTAACAAAATCCAGTGTTGGTGTGAGCTGAAAAATAATGGATCTAAGGAATGTGATCAGCCATTTGATAAGTAGTCACAGTCATAGCATCTGTGTCAGGCTCATCTATTCTGTTTGGAAGGTCCCACTAAGTTTCTTGCACACTTTTCTCCATTGGTTTGTAAATGAGGTATGATGTGAACTAATCTAGGCTTGACAAGCCTTTCCAACATAGTTTGTATTGTCTTTTCACATTTATATCTAGCCCACTGGAGACCTATTCATGCTGTTTCCTTGCTCATTACCTAATACCTGCTAGGAAAAAGCTTCAGGTTTCCCCAGGTGTGGAAATTGTTAGATGTAGTAGGAATGTGGACACTTTCCACACTTGCTTTTCTTTACCTCAATCTTTTATCTATGAATCTTTTTAGATAAAAAGTGTTTGAAAATATAAAGGCTTTTGTATATCAAGGTTGCAGACAAAAACACTAAACTCACAAGGTTGACTGGAGAAGGAAAGAACTGCATTTGTAAATTGTTTGTAATGGAGTGCTGATGAGTCAAAGGATGGAAAAGTTTCATTAATATGAAGATAATTCACTGTTATATAGAGCATCTGTTCGACTACACACAATGTTAGGTTTGAGCAGTGTGGAAAGAACAAGCTGTTATTAAAAATTGAGAAGTGGAACATGTATTATTTATGTTAATGAATGCATTATTTTGATAGCAGAGTTTACTGTTGGATTTTTGATGATGCAGCAACAGTGGAGAGAAGGCTTTTCATGTTGGTAAATTCATTCACATTAGGGCCAAACTATTTAAATCTTACACTGAACCTGAACATGTACAGCTGCAACAAGAGAATTTAAACAAACACCAAACCAAGGGCAGGTTTTCTTTTTTAACCACATTCAATTGAATTTAATACCTCTTTCACTGTCATCAGTATGATGAATATTATAGGTGATATAGTGTAAAATTCATTATATATATAATTGCACTTTTCATTATATTAGTCTGGAACCAGACAAGCAGAAATAATGGGTGGATCAACCGATTAAAATTACAATTTGTAGAAATACACTTTGTTAAAATCAGCACTTGCTTATGATGAGAAAAAGAGGTTTACTGTTGCCATAGAAATGACAGAGCTCGCTGGTCTTCTAGTGTTGACTGAAACCTTAGTTTCATAGCAATCTCACGTTTAGTTGGTGCTCAGACATATTCAGACAAACATTTTATAATAAACACTGTACTGTTTTGTACGGTCTTAATAAATTCAAGACCATTTAACACCTTCAAGATTTCTATTAATTAACTAAATTTAATTGCTTTTAAGACTTTGCAAGCTGTTCACACCGCTTGTTTTTCATTACACCTGTTTTCATATGTATATTCATTCAAATAAATCATAATAGGATCAGTTGTTACCAGTCCAAGGTGTGTTTGAATCATGATGATCAAATGCAGAAAAAAAAATACATTTACAAAACAAAAACTAGAACAAACAAGTAAAGAGTAAATTTGTGGCATGCCTAACAACAAGAAAAAACAAACTACAGATTCAAATATGTGTGTTTATTTTCTCAAGTGATGGCTGGTTGTTTTAGAGCAAAAATGTTTGTAGTTTTTGCTTCCTCAGGTACATGAAACTCGTTGTACCTAATAAAAGAGCAGATAGATTCAGGGAGCACCTTGGCCCCAGTGTTAATGAGAAACCTATGGATTTGGCGATAAAACTAGTAATACGTTCAGCCAAACAGCAGTAAAAGGTGAACACAGAGCTGCAAGGTTATACAACAAGCTCCTCACCATGGTTGGGTTTTCCTTTAACATCTTTACAAACGTCTTCATAGAATTTAGTCAAAGACAAACTCTCTAGTTTACACACGTGATTGAGGCTGAGCGCCAGCACACATTTTAGCTTTGTTCTAATCCACATTTTCGATTTAAAAGAGATATTGTGTCATCATTTTAATTGTCTCTCCTCTGCACACTTGATATAAGTGGTTTATAGCACAGAGCACCTGCATGTACATGAGAGCCCTCAGCAAATCTCTCTCCAATGAGTGAGGGTCACCTGAAATAATAATCTTGTTCAACTAAATGTTCTACAACATAATGAGACAAGACACTCACCACAATTATTATCAAGAACAAAAGGAATCACTAGTAGCATAACCTCGATATAAGCTCTCTGAAAGTGTGTGTATGATTTGACAAACATGTGAACATCTGAACACACCACCCATAAGATATGTTTGTTGAACATATGCTACTGAAACAGCCTCCACTACTTTATTTCAGGGTTTCCACAACATTTTGGGACCAGGCTGCAGGGCTTTGCTGTCGTTTGGCCATAGGAGCATGAGGTTGGGGCCTGTTGCTGTGTCAGGAAGGTCTGAGGCTTAGTCTGTGTTTTGATCATCCCAAGGCTGTGTCAAGTTCTTCTACACCAAACTTGGAAACAATTCAATGCAGCTTAATTTCACTACACGGTGGCACTGACATGTTGAAGCAGGAAAGGGCTCTCTCACGCTGTTGCCATAGAAACAAATTATTGCTTAAATATCGTTGCATTGTACAGTTTTAGGAATACAGAATTTTCTTGTGAATGTTTTGACGGTTACAATGACAGCAATGGTTGTGTTCTATACATCCCAATACTAAGTCATGACAGTGTGAGAGTCAGCCAGCGTCAACAAAACCACGAAACCAGAACCCTGGGACTAAAGTAACCAAATGAAGTGAATTCATCACCTGTTCTACTGTGACCTGCCAAGTAGCTTCTTTTGAAAAGGCATATGCAAGGATATCAACATACTTTTTTTTTTTAAACCATGTAGTGCAAACTAAGATCTACAGCTTTCAGGAGAAATAAAATTATTCAAAGTCACTGGCATAATTGCAAAACATGAATGTGTAAAAATTAAATAAAAAGGCTCCTGTGAAAAATAAAATCTAATCTACTATCACTCTGTTGTGACTTGGATTTTTGGTTATATCAATAACGTGTTTACTTCTGTATCTTTAACATCTGTTCTGCAATGCCTGTGAAGATGTGCCAAATATAACATAATTATGGTTCTTGGGTTTGAATATTATGAAGCTTCAATAAAGAGTTGAAACAGGATGATAAAGGAACTTTGAGACACTGAGTCTGATTTTATATCTGGAGTAGTCAGAAATTTACTAAAGTAATGTATGTAGCAAACACTTAGTACTTAGGAATACTCTGTATTTAAACTTTCACTGAGGCAATGATACAAAAACATGTCTGCTAAATAGATTTAAAGCATTAAAAAAGGTAAAGTGGTGTTTCAGAAAAATAGTGTATTGGAATCTAATAACTGGGCTTTCACTGCCACCTACTGGAGCACAGTGCAACTTTTGCTCTGATCTTCCAGCAGCAGAAAGCAAAACACAATAAACACCAAAATATTAAAAGCATTCATATTTTGTAAGGATAAATGTACTGTAGTTTGCTTATAAATTATATGACTGAGTGTATTTTTACAATTTCTTTGCATATAATTTACCAGAAGTGTTCATGTACACAAGGTTTAATGCGGTCAAAGCACAAATACCAATGTAATTCACTATTCAAACATATAAAAAGAGATTAAATTCTTTATTTGTCTTACTGCGAGATGATTGGGTGTAATTAAATCATACACAAGAACAATGTAATAGCAATACATTAACACCTATCTACTGGACAAGTGTGATTTCAGTCTCCAACTGCAGGAAGTCATACAGGCATATTTTCCCTCTTGTGAACCCTTCTCACGTGTCTGCCAAGAGATTCCATCCACTTAAAGGATTTCCCACAATAATTACACACAAAGTGTTTCCCCTCAGTATGGATCGTCTGGTGTCTGTTCAGAGCGCTTGTTGTGATAAAAGTCTTTCTGCATATTTCACACCTGTACGGCCTTTCTCCTGTGTGTGTCCTGATATGGGCTGCAAGGTGGGAACAGTTACTGAAACGCTTTTCACAAACTGAGCAGCTGTAGGGTTTCTCTTTACTCTCCTCACTGTTGTTGGTGTTGTTGTGGTAGGGGTGAAAGGGTAAGCTAGGATACTGCAGACTTGATTTCAGACTGGAAGTAGATGAAATGAAGTCTTTTATGTCTGATTCAAGACCTTCAAGCTGCTCCGTATTGTGATCTACCCAGAAACCTCTGTGGCTCTTCTGCTGCTCTTTCTTGATCTGGGAAGGCTCTGGAGGCTCCTGCTCCATGCACTGGCCTCCAACCTCCTCGCTGTGCTGTGGCTCAGCAGCTTCCACTGGAGGGACTGACTGGTGGTGCTGCTGAGATGGAGCGTGGTGATGGGTGGGCTGCTGCAGCTGGACTCCAAGGCGTCTATCTGTCCGTGCATCTGAAGGGAAAAAAATAAAACAAAATCACAACCATGCAATTTAATTACAAACAAATGCAAAAGTGCAAGAGTTTCGTTTTTAATGAGATTCCATTCAAACAGACCTGACTTGAGAAGCTTCAGCTGCAGTCTGAGACGACTGATTTCTAAATCTTTTGAACGTGAAATCTCCTCTCTGTACTCGGCTATTGTCTTTTCAACAGCTCCAAATATCTCCTCCGCTACTGCTGCCAGTTTCTCGTCTAGAAAAGCTCTTAGTGACTGCATTTTAGGTATTGTTAGAAAAAAATTAAAAGCTTGGATCTGCGCTGCAAGACGTGTTCTCATGAGACCGTGAACGTCACGCTCCGCTTGTAAACACGGACATGAGACTGAAGGCCGATTTATATTTCTCCGTCGATATACGTAAACGTCGATGCGGACCTACGCAGAGAAGGGAATTGTGGGTAACCGTAGGTCGAAGAGGTACCGACGTGCACAGTGTTGCCGACGTTGTGGCTATATTTAGCGAGTATTCAGTATTTCAAAAAAGCGAATAGTGACAAACCAAGGGACTTTTTCTGGGGTTATGGGGGACTTTGGATACTCTGACGTGGAAACGCGTATCGTTAATGTGCAGCGGGTGCTGACGCAGGCCCCTCCTACAGGTGGCGCAGTCCTCGCGCAGCAGCGCCTCCCAGCTGCAGTAAGAGCAGGAGACGTTCAGACCTGCTCCGCGTCCTGCAAGTGAACTAAATGCACGAAGCAGCCGCTGGCTGATCCCGATTGTAAGTGATTCTTTGTCTAAAATAAATCACTCCACAAAGTAAATCGGTGCATTGGACTCACACAGTCCGCCAGAGTGTTTCTTTTAGATCACTTTTGCAGGTCCCAAGCCCGGATAAATGAGGTGGGTTGGAATGGTGAATTAATCGTCCACGGACCACAGGGTCAGTGGTTCGGTCCCCGGTCCCAACTATATGTCGAAGTATCTCTGGGCAAGACACTGAACCCCTAACAGCCCATTCCCCTCCCCAGCTGTGCAGTGCCGGTCCAAGCCCGGTAGAAATTGGGAAGTGTCGCGTCAGGAAGGGCATCCGGCGTAAAAACTGCGACAAATAAACATGCGGACAATTATCCGCTGTGGTAACCCTGAACTCATGGGATAAGCCGAAAGGACAAAAAATATATATAAAAAAAATTTGGAATTGTGACATAAAAAACGTAATATAGGGTTTTTTGTGTTGTGGGAGAGACAAAAAGTCTCACAACATTAATTCTCTGTCTTACAGAGTCCAGTACAATTACATGCACATGGCCAATTATGGAAATTACACGATGGCGTCATTTAGCGACTTATAGGAGAGCCCATAGCTACTTTCCTTAAACCCCCCAAATCTCTTATAAGATATTTATATATGTTGTTAAATATATTCTATTGCTGTACTGCTGCTTTATCGCTGCGCAGAGATGTCAATATGAGGCAATGCCGCCGCCTCCTGGACAGAAGGACGAACCAAGTCAGCAGACTGCAGTTGTAACAGGTGCTGTATAGACTGTAGTCCATTGCATTTGCAACATTAGGGTTTGGTTTGTCTTTTTCCAAACAGGAGCGTTTTTTAGAAACTTTTTACTCCACCTGTAATAGAAAAAAAACCATATTAAACATAAGTAAATATAAGTTTGCATTTAAATCTTTAATTAGTTTAAAAATCAAGACAGTGCATCGTGGTAGTTATCATGAAATTTAACTCAATGACCACTGAGGGATTTACAGAAAACTAACTTTTTTTATTTCTGCTGTATCATTTTTGATACACATTATCAACAAGATCTTATTTTAACACAGGCTACAAAATATTAAGTACTTATAAGATGCCTCAATACAACAATTATTCATACTGAAGTTTTTCTTACAGTAACATTTAAAAATTGTCAATTATCCCCCGCCCCAAATACATGTAAGTCACCAGCTAAAGAAGGCCATCTTGGAAATACCACATGCAGTGCACGGGTAATCCACCGAAGGGCAAAAGACATCTCAGTTTGGATACTGTACATTAGGTTCGTCAGTAAAGTCTTGTTCATGTAGATGACATACAGGTCTCAGAAACCCATGTGTCAGATATAATACAAATATATTATAGGTCTGAAGTAAAGATATAATTCAATTTATTCCAAAAGAAATAACATTTTAAAATTACTTTAGTTTTGATATAGTCATGTTTTTCGTGTTTGTCTCTTAGGGGAAAAAAAGACAAGTACTAAAGTTCTAGTTATTTTATGCAGCATATGAGTTGCGCCAGTTGATGTGGTTCGGTCCTGTGGCTGTTTCAGCACAGTGAGAACATGAGAAATAAATTACCTTCATTGGAATGGACTACCATGCACCTGCAACATCCTTAAAGTATTTCCTATTTTAATTTCTACTCTGTCAAATTAAATATGTCAAAAAATGCAATCCTTGTAAATGTCCTTGATATTTAGGAAGGACAGAGAGATGCAATAGGTCTTTGCTTCCTACTGTATGCACTGAATACAGCACAATAAAAATCATGTTTGAGAAATCTGAGAGCACGGTTCACACTCCATTTACACCTAATAGACTGAAGTGGAAATAAAACCTAGTTACTACAAACACACTGTGATGACTGAAATGCTCAGTGTACTTTGGGTTTTATTTTACAATCCAATGAACATTAGTATATGTGCAGAGTTGTAATTGGCAAATACAACTTTCCCCTGATACATCAGTCTTTCACTGCGGTGTCTGTTTTCATTCAGCCAGGCTAAAAATAGCAATCATATGCTTCTCAGTATGGCATTGTCTTAACAGTAGTTCACCCCTATAATAAAGATAGACTCTAGTATCCTGAGAATTCCATTGGGATCACGGTCGTCTCTACGTGAATATAAAGCAGTCTGAAGAACAGGCCAGGAAACCCATTAGTAGGTACTCTGGAAAATATAGGACAAAGCAAAGCACAACAGACTGAAACAATGTCTAATCTGTTTATTAGGTTTCCTCACACCCCTCCCACCTTTAAATCCATTGACGATAAAACAACGTGATTAACATGTAATGGACAGTTTTCTCTTGGGCAAACAGCCAATGGGAGCCAGAACGTGCACATCCACAGGGGGTATAACACCATAATTACACAAAAGAGACACTAGTATTTAAAAGAAATGTGACAAGAGCTGTGACACCGTTTACACACAAAAGTTCGTAAACTTTTCAAGTAAAGGCGTGGACTGCCTGTCCACCTCAAGGTGTAACGGTCAGTCTTTACAGCTTGAGCACTTGGTGTAGTAGTCTGTTCTAAGTGGACTTTTCAGTGCAGAATAGCGCATGTGTCAACCTGACCCTTTTCTTTGAGACAAAACATAGTCAAAAGTAAAAGGAAAATGGGAGAATGACACCATTACACAAATACTTTGAACACAAAGAGGAAGGGGACTAATTGCTAAGAGCAAGGGATGATGGAAATGGGTCCTCTGAATGGAGTTGGCCTCTGACCGTCATGGTACGTTGCAGCTGTCTGTGTTTTTATGCCTTGGCGTTAATGATTGAAATAAATTCTGGCTTGAGGGAGGCTCCACCTACAAGGAAGCCATCAACATCCTTCTGGGAGGCAAGCTCCTTACAGGTGCCACTGGTCACCGAACCTGAGAAAAACAACGGACTCATAAGAAAGGATTTAAAAATCCAACTACCAACACGAATACATCATTGCACTGACTGACCTCCATAAATTATCCTCACAGAGTTGGCTATAGCCTCAGACACGTTAGTCTTCAGCCACTCCCTTAGTTTCTCATGAACCTCCTGAGCCTGAGAAATCAGACAAAAAACAGAAACATTAGGAATGGGGTAGAGTAAGAGACCATATTCAGGAAATACTCTGTGGTTTCTAATATTTACCTGTTGTGGGGAGGCAGTCTTGCCAGTGCCAATGGCCCAGACAGGCTCATAAGCAAGTACAACCTTGCTCCAGTCCTTCACATTGTCTGTGAAAGAGAGATGTGATAAGACTTGTATTTTGCAAGTTTCTGATTTCCAGCTTGTATGCAGACTGTACATTTATACAAATGTAAAATAATACATCCTAAAATCAAATAAAAAAAATCGGTAGTAGGACAATTTGGAGTCTTGTACCTGCGATGGCCTTAGTCTGAGTGAAGACAACTTTCTCTGTGATGCCACCCTCCCTTTCATCCAGTTTCTCACCAATGCAGGCGATCACACTAAGTCCACTCTCCAGAGCATGAGCTGTCTTCTGACCAATGAGCTAAGAAGACACGCACACTTAAATCACAAAGTGTACACAGCAGGATTGAAGCATTATATGAGAGTCTTTGATGGTGCAAACTTAAAGGACAAGATAACATCATCTGTAATTACTTCATCACTCTCTCCAAAGACATGGCGCCTTTCAGAGTGTCCCAGAATCACCCAATCCACGCCACAGTCCTTGATCATCGCAGGGCTTAAAACAGATAACAGATAAATCATCGAATAATTACAAAAAAAATCCATTAAATCCGTGCAATTTAAAAACCACTAACTATATGATGTGAAATATTGTGAAAGATTTTGTATTTGTGCATAATCTAACATAGTCAAAGATTTTGCAAGTGTAAATAGAGCCATTTTCTGCAGGTCAGCAATCTGTATGAAGTTCCTTTCATATG
Organism: Channa argus; assembly: GCF_033026475.1. Classification (NCBI taxonomy): domain Eukaryota; kingdom Metazoa; phylum Chordata; class Actinopteri; order Anabantiformes; family Channidae; genus Channa; species Channa argus. The sequence goes on along the minus strand of NC_090203.1, from coordinate 10,087,375 downwards.
TAAATCTTTATTTGCTCATGATCTAACCTTTAAAAATGTTCCTGATGGACACTTGACATACCTGATCTCCCCAGTGAAGGCACCCTTTGAAACTTTGTAGCAGTTCTGAGCAGCCACACCAAATTTGGCATCCAGCTTGGACCTGGCAAAATCCAGGTAGATTGATGGAGCACCACACACCACCTCTATTAATAGAGAAAAAACAATGAATACTTTAATATTAACTGTACATGGATACAAAAAAATATATATAAAAATTCACAGAAACAGTCATAAGTAATGTAGACATGATGGATAATTAGCAAGTGCTTCAATCAATATTCAAAGTATTGTTACATATGATAAGGAAAAGACTGTCAGTAAAAACAGTGCATACAACCAAATATTTATCATAAACTGCTGTCGTGTACAACACTACATAACTAAAGGGGACAAATTTTTTAAGCGCTTCTTAAAAATTATCTACCTACAAGCTCAATCAATAATATGAAGGATTCAATCCACCTACTATTGCCCAATTACCGACCTGTATCAAGAAACATCCCTGTTGTAACTGGTGTAACTATTTGACACTGATACATATTGCACTGTATAGAAGCCAGAAATGTTAGCCCTCATGTACAAACATGATTTCACCAAAGTCAACGGCTGTGGAGTCTGCACAGGTCATGCAGAGTACAGTAAAGTCAAGACACAGGCATTCACATTGTAACTATATCTTTGGGGTCATGAGAGTCTATATTAAACACCCCTAGTTGTTACTGGTTGGCAAAGGTCATTTCTCCTCAGCCTCTCTGCACCAAAGGTCGGAGTTCACCCTCCAAAAGGTCACCTACAAGGCAGCATTCTGCAGAAGTCAAACTAATGTCATGAACCTTGGTTAAAATGTTAAATAAAAGATATCAAATATCCAACTAAACTCAGTCTGAGTAAGGAAACCCCTGACTTTAAAACCACTTCAGAGAGACTAGGAAAATGTCTGCTTGAGTTTCACTCTTCCCTTGTGAGGGGTGTATTCAAATATGGAGCAAGGTACAGAGACAGTCTGGACAGTGTGACAGCTTGTTCCCTAACGGATCAGGTCTGGTATACACAATATTCCAATTGCATAACACGGACTTGAAAGGAGGACCACAACTGGCCAGATAACATCGTATTCAGTGTCTCCCAGCTTGGGTTCAGAGAATCTTGTTCTGAATTAGTGTCTTATAAAGCAGCACTTGCCTTTGTGTAATGTGTTTATATTTTAGTAAAACAGAGGAAACTGTCTCCTGCTGCATTAAAGTCGCACAGGACAATTTGAAGACTAGATTCTTTTTACGGTGCACAATCGTTTTCCTGGCCTTGTCTGGCTTCTGGGCATAAAGTGTAATCATCTAGGGGTCCACCAACTCCGCTTAGCAGCTGTCTTGCTTAAAAATTAATCACCGAGGACAGTCACAATGTGTTCACGAGCTCCCTCATGGCGTCGCGGCTGAAATCGAGCTCCCGTGAATGCACCCTGCACTTTGACAGGAGAAGCAGTGCTGCCTGATGGACTACGTGCCGCTGCAAACGCACATCCACCTCCCACGTTACTGAAAATGTGGGTTCCTCATCTGTATTCATGCACGCACGTCTGCGGCCCAGTGTTAGCGTAACTAAAAACGAAAAACCACTGGTCCCGCACTAAATGTAACATAAAAAGACTAGAAAATGAAGGAGATGGTGGTCAGTGATGTTAAGAGTGTCATTGATTTACTTAATGACGGAGCCATGTTGACTCTGGATGGAAATCCGGTGGGGATATAAAGAGAGGAATTTATAGGCGAACGTTAACCTAAAACTACTACAATGTGATGGCAATAGTCTCCAAAACACTTGACACAAATCAAGTGGCGACACTTATGCCATTAAAAAGCCATTTTTTCCAAAATCCACCTACCGACATTAGGTTCCGGCTTAGCTCCGTTCAGGATGTCGATAAGCTCCCCGAGACTTTTCTTATCACCATTCATCTTCCAGTTTCCTCCAACAAAGAATTTCCTGCTCATTTTGATGTATTTTGTGGGGTCTTTTCTGCGAACTTTAACAGTTACAACAACGCACCTTCACTGGGAGAAGAGAGCAGACGTAAGAGAGCCCCTCTGGGTATTTATGAACACGGAAACGCAGACCCCTCCTCTCACTGGGCTCCATTGGTTTATGCTGGCACGCCCGCAAACACATCTCCTTGTTTGAGGAAGGGGAAGAGCAACATGTCATGTCGCATTCAAGCGCTGCGTGTAAAACTGAGGGAACTACGGGTCCTGTTTGGAAAAGTTTTTTTTACTTAACACATTGTGCAGTGAACGGAAAAACACTAAATCCCATCAGTATTCACCCGTGACCACCCTCTTCCGTTGAAAACACTGTTACACTTTCCAGGTAATTTCCAGGAAAATTGGAGAAGCCTGGAATAGCTTGCTCCTTCCTTTGTTCTGTCCATGTGATCCCAGACTGACTGATAATGGCGTCTGGGCTCTGACGAACTGCAGCAACAGCACACACATTAAAACCCGGTGTCACTCATTCCTCTTTTCATAGAGGAAAGAAAACAACATAGTTAGTAAAAATCTATGGAAATGCAGTACAAGGCATAACTAAAAGTCCCGCCCCCCTTAAATGTAAAGCGCTCTGATTGGAGGATTTACGGGCTTGATTTGAATACCCAAGATGCTCTGCATTCAAAATATGCCACTTAATAAAGTTTGTGTTAGTGCATAATTGTGCTTAAAATTCATTTTTACACCTTTGTATTGTCAGATTTTGTTGTTTTTAATATGTATTATGATTTTCATATAAACTTATGATTGTCAGTTATTATTCACTTTGAAACTCAACGCCAAACCATGACAACATGATACGTTTTCCTTTTACTAGTAAAGTCATGTATCAGGCCAGGAATTAAGGAATATTTGCTCTTTAGCTATTTTTCTAGAAGGCTTTTCTAACAGAAAAGCCCCAGAAGCTGTTATAGAAATTACGTTACTGTATTCCAAAATTTGTAGTGTAGTAGCTCTGTGAGCGGTCAATAAAATAAATATGGAAAGAATTACGCTTATACAGCTTTTCCAAGATCGTACAATGCAGCATGACTCTTTCTGAAATGTTATATTATGAAAGTTAGTAAAACTAATCTAGCTACTCAAAGTAAAATTAATTGATTAATGTTACATATTTTCCCAGTCCATGCAGTTCTAAGTAAAAGCAGTTCGAGCATTTGTTTGTGAATTTTGATCAAGTTAACATGTATTTCTGCTATAAAAAATAAATAAAGAAAAGGTAAAGAAAAAAAGAGAGAGCGAAGCTACGGAATCATTCGTTTGACCGCTTCACTGCAGTTGTATAAAGAGTGAGTTGGAAACTATCCCAGCATGCATTGGGCTTATGAATTCACGTGTATTAAAGTGTTTATCACGTTGTCCAGCATTTATTAATACTGCTACTCAAAGGAAAAGAAGAAGACTCTTTTTCACTCTTGCCACTTTAATGCCGGTAACTTGCACTTGTGGAGTGAACATGTGACGAATAACGATGATTCATGTCTGGTCAGGTTCTTCCTCATTGCCATGCGCTTGTTTTCAAATATATAATAATAGAGTGATTGTGTTAAAACTGTGCAATAAAGTTTCTTGAAAAGTAGCATTAAACGCATCTGCATTTATTAACTAAAAGCATCTTAACCTTTTTAGTAAAAAGATTGACTGTTTAATGATACATTTAAGTATATTACAAACGTCCTGTCTTTTGTGTTCATTGGTTTTTGTTGGTTTGTTTTTTAATTGCCTTTATGTATTGTGCACAACAGTAAAAAAATGGGAAATTTGCATTGCACACATCATTGTTGTTCCTTTCTCCCACCGTATGGGGGCAGTATTACACCATTAAATCCCACTTGACTTCAGTAGTAATTCACATTCACATATTTTTGATTCAATAGTTTGACTCACTTTGTTACATAATTCCGGTTGTGCTGCTGCGTCCTTGGCTTTACACAACACCGGCAAAACTTGAGCCACACAATAATGTGAAGACATTACCGACAACACTGTGTGGGAAAGAGCGAAGATAAAGGCAGAAGAGGAGGGCTTTGAGTTGCAGAAACACAACATTTAACTATGAGGGAAGTTGAACCGCCCTAAACAGCGCACTGTTTGTCAATAGGTGGCTGTGTCTGCCGTGAGACAGTGAAGTTCACTGAACCGTCGCGAACAAACGTTTCCGCCCACAAGAAAGATGGCGGCTCCCTTGATGGAGAAACTGTCGGAGTCTTTAGGCTCCCCGGAGCCAGCGGTTCGGCTCATGCTATCTATTCTGATCGGTAAGTCTCGCCTCATGAGGCAGTTGATTTTTTTCAGCTATCCCAAATTGTCTCACTCACGGTGACAGGTGTGACTGAGCGTCTCTTGCTGCTGTGTGTAACTGTCACTGCTAACATAACGCTCAGTCAGCTAGTCAACTGTGACACATTGCTCCACATAATTTGTATGGGTCTGCTACACGTACTGTGAAAGCAGCTAAATATTTCTCCTGATCAATAAATCAGTGCTTCTCAGAACCAAATGATTAATGTCCCGATAGCCTTTGAATAAACGTCACACCCTGTACGATCAACTTTGCCGGAGATCTCCCCACAAGCGGCTAACGTTTGGCTGTTAACTGGCACATGGAGGTGGCACTGATGTAACACTAGATCTCGGGTGTCGTGCCAAATATTGTCGCTGTCTACTCACCGTTTTAACGAATTTCCCATACCTGTGGAACTAGCTAGACCACTAGACATCTAGGTCAAAAAAGCTTGGCAATTAGAAATTCAGTTTATAAAAATTCGGCTCCTGCCCATGGAAGAAATTGTTGGAGGAGCTGTAGATGTAGCATATTGTGTCAGACTGGTGCTGAAGTTGGCTAGTGAAAATACTAACCTCAAGGTTGGTAAGGGGGAGGGGGTTTGACATGGAGAAAAATGTTCCTGCAACCCTCAATTTTCCATTCAAATGCGTTTACTGTCAACTATTAATCACGGGACAGATCTGGTGTTTGAGCACAGGTGGTAAATCTATAGCTCTTACTTTAGACCTTTTTAAGTTGGGAATGTTAGAGGGTGGGGGAGGGCGTCCTTCAAGGTGTCCTCTCTGTCTGAACTTTGTTCTGACACATGTACAACGTCGGTTTTCCTCCCTGTGAAAGAATGTAGTCGCATACAAAGAACAAGAGAGTAATTTAAATGATACAGGCACACCAACTGAATACAGTAAAATAACGACAGACTACATACACCTCTAAACTGTACTTGAGTGAATGCACCATGTTTCTTTCCACCTCTGTCATTCAGATCAGACTTTGGTTGGCTAATGCCTAAAACCCTGCAGTGTTGCATATGCCACATATAAGTCTTGCTTAATATGCATTTCATAATCTTGTGGTCATAACTGCCTAGCACTACCGCAGAGTTGTCAAAAGAAAAGGTGCTTCTGCTGGTATACATACTTTGACTTAACTTTAGGCTAACTGCTAGTAAAAGCAACATTGATATTTTCAACATCAATTAAAAAATTGACTACAGCTGCTACAAATCGACATGCTTTCAAAACTCTGCATCGAGCTCAGGTGATTAGCCCTACTGTAGCTTTACACCTTATTAATTTGAATAAAGTTTTGAAAGGATATGTTATGAGAGGGTATTTTTAATGTCCACAAATATCATTGAAGAGAAAAGCAATACGTTTAAGATGTCTCAATACTTTTAGATTTCTCTGTTCACTCTGTGGCCCTTGCCTTCATAGCCATTTCTTCCTCATTGTAAAAACCAGATCAGAAATATCTGGTTTAAATTTTTAGAAAAAGGAAGTATATATACCTTTAAACATCAAGGCCTTCTTAAACCACTAGTATTAATAAACAGTTGTGAGGGGGCAGCAGTGGCTGCCTACCATCCATAGGGTCGGAGGTTTGCGCCCCGCCCCTCCCAACCACATGGCGAAGTTTCCTTGGGCAAGACACTGAAACCCTAACAGCCAATTCCCATCCCCAGCTGTGCAGTGCCCATTCCAAGTCCTGTAGAAAATTGGGGAGGACTGCGTCAGGAAGGGCATCCGGCGTAAAAACTGGGCCAAATCAATATGCAAACAAATGAACCGATGTGGTGACCTTGAACTTACGGCATAAGCCTAAAGGACAAAGAAACTATAATAATATGCAGTTGTGAATATTCACAACAGGAGGATAGTGAAGGCTCCAAATAAACTACAGTGACCTTTTGCATTGTCATGAACAAACGTCAGCCAGTTTTGTGTGACTCACTGACATGTTTGGACAACAATCGAAATCTGTAGCACAGAGAAATAGGCAAATTAGGCATTGATTAGACCAACAGTAGTTATTAGTACAAGCTTGATCCTTAGTTTGTTTTTTTTTTCATGACTTATCAACAGAGAAATCTATTAACTTTATTCTTATTATAAAACAAGAACAAGAAGCACATAGAAACCTGAATGTTACTTTTAGTTTAATAAAAAACATATTAAGCCCATTGTTATATTAAGCTTAAGACAGCGCATGTTAACGTGATATCCAGTCGTTTTTTTGTTAGTCCTTAATTCTCTCTTCCACTCAAACAGCTAACTGAAATGGTGGTGTGTTCTTATGAGTCCACCTGTGAATGAGAACAAACTGAACTGAATATAAAAAGAACATATTACCATGCAGTTATTTCTCTCCTTGAGATACCAGAAACACATATGTGCACACGTGTGTGGGTGTGGGTATGTGTGCGGGTGTGTCTGTGTGTTTGTGTGTGTCTTGTGTGTCAGCTGATATGAAGACATGCACGGTCTCTCTAATAAATGTTTTTCCTCTGTCTTGCAGGGTATCCCTGTGCTCTGGTGTACAGACAGTTCTTGTTCCACCAGACTGCCACAGTTATCCACTGGTTCCACGCTTTGTCTGGACTGGCTTTAGCAGCATTTAACTTTGGTGAGATGAACAGGGACGTTAAGGACATGTTTAGGGGATGGAAAGTTATTTTCAAATTTGGTCTTACTTAAACAAAATGTGTGGCATGTATTCTTGAGGACTAAAAGCATGTTGCAATCCAATTAAGGTTTGTGAAAGCTTTTTTTTTTTTACATTTTGGTTCTGCATTATTTGGATTACTATTTACCTGCTAGTGTTGTCTTCTTACCTGCCTTTGATGGAGCATTGCTGCCTTATTTGTGAATGCAAGAGACAAACAACAAACATAAAAACCACGACTCACTAGAGCTATTAAAATTGTAAAAAAAATCACACATAAAAGTCACACAACGTTTACATTATTGACAGCACTAGCTCCATATTGATGATATTATACAACCCCAATTCAAAAAAAGTTGGGACGATGTATAAAATGTAAATAAAAACAGAAGGCAATGATTTGCAAATCTCATCAACCCATATTTTATTACCAATAGAACATATCATATGTTGAAACTGAGATATTTGACCATTTCATGGAAAATATTAGCTCAAAAAGTGGTTAACGGGGGGAGGTTTACCATTGTGTAGCATCCCCCTCATCTTTAATTACTGTCTGGGAAGTGAGGAGACCAGTTCCTGGAATTTAGGAGAGGAATTTTGTCCCATTCTTGTCTGATGCAGGAGTCTAGCTGCTCAACATTCCTGGGCCTTTGTTGCCGGATTTTTTGTTTTATGATGCACCAAATGAGCATATGCTGCTCTAAAACCTCTATGTATTTCTGAGCATTGATGGTGCCTTTCAAGATGTGTCAGCTGCTCGTGCCATAGGCATTAATGCACCCCCATATCATCAGCGATGCAGGATTTTGAAATACTGATAACCAGCTGGACGGTTCCTCTCCCTTTTATTCCGCAGGACACAGCATCCATGGTTTCAAAAAAAATGTCATATTTTCTTTAAATGATACAGCTTTAACTGACATTTGTGGGTTTCACAGGGAACTGTGTTCATAGACAGTGATTTCTGCAGGTGTTCCTAATCCCATGCGGTGATGTCCAGTTGAGAAACAAGTCTGTTTTTTAATGCAGTGGTGCCCGAGGGCCCAAAGATCACAGGCATGCAGTTTTGATGTACGGCCTTGTCCCTTGAGATTCCTCCTGATTCTCTGAATATTTAGATGATATTATATACTGTAAATGGTGGGATCTTCAAACAATTTTACATTGAGGACCATTTTTCTGAACTGGTTCCACAATTTGTAGATGCAGTTTGTCACAGGTTGGTGAACCTCTGCCCATCTTTATATTCAAGAGGCTCTGCCTCTCTGAAATGCTCCTTTTGTACCCAGTCATGTTACTGAACTGATGCCAATTAACGTAATTAGTTATCAAATGCTCCTCCATTTGTTTTTTATTTGCAGCAATTGCTTTTCCAGCTTTAGGTTCATTCTGTTCCAACTTTTTTGATACGTTGCTGCAATCAAATTCAAAATGAGATAATATTCTCCATGAAATGGTACCAGTTTCAACATCTAAAATAGAGGTTTTACACATGCTCAGCACATGCTCACTTGGTGCATCATAAAACATAAAATCTGGCTACAAAGGCCCAGGACCGTTGAGCAACTAGAATCCTGCTTTAGACAACAATGGGACAACATTCCAGAAGTCTCAACCAATTTAGTAAAAATGGAAACATTGTTGGTTTGATTGTTGTTAGCTTTGGATTCATAAGAGGAGGAAATGCAATGAATCTTAAATTTTACCAGCAGCAGAATAAAATTCATTTTTTAAGTCTTTTAACAGTCAAAAGAAACTCTGGACCTAAACAGAAAGCACTTTTCAGATGAGAACTCAATGCCTTAGGGAACTCTAGTTGGATGAATCATCAGTTATTTTTGAATCATTTCTGGGTTCAGGAAGTAAAGGTGGTGCTCTGTAACTCTTTACCAGACTACATGCCTGAAGTCTGGAGATTTACTTCTAGCCTAAGTGCTATTTTTATTGATGCTGCCCAGGCTGTTTTCTTGTGTGAATTTAAAAACTTTATATTGAGTGCTGCAAAGAAAACCATTAATCAATCATTATTTCGTTAATTATTTCATATATTGCTTAGTGTATTTGTTTTTTGAACACACAAATGATTAAAAATGAATCTTTAAATGTTCTCTTAAGTTCTCCGTGCCTGAGGTTACATTTTCAGATCTATCTTCAATTAGAAACCCTAAGATACTCAGTTTAAAGTTGCAATAATTATTAATTGGACTGTTTTTTCTGAGCAAATATGATGAACATTTTCTTGTTAGAAGTGAATATCTAATGTGCTTGTTTGCCATTAAGTACAAAGTATTTGAACTGCTGGTAGAATAAAACAAGGCACTGTAATCACACATAAGTTTTGGCAGTTTGCTTGAAAATGGTTTCAAATTCATTTCAAGTTAACTGCTCAACTAAATGAATAGTAAAATATGAAATGATGGAGTTACCTACACAAACTACTAACACTGATTTCTTTCTCTTCTTAATTGTTGCTGCCCTTGGATTTTACAGCAGGTCTGTTGCTTTGTTTTTCTTGAGCCCTCTTCAAGCTCATTTTAAGTCTGTCACCTTGTACAACACATCATGTCTTTGCCATGGTGTCTTCTCCATCTCTGCTAACGCTGAACTGCGAAGGAAAAATCCTGTTGTCTCGAACAGTCCTACAGGTCACACTTGAATGCACTCACCCTCGTCTCTACACTCCCATGTCTGTGTCTTTCCCAGGCGCTCAGCTCTATCACTCTGCAGTATGCATCTTGGTCCAGTTCCTGATGCTGAGGCTCATGGGAAGGACGGTAACAGCTGTCGTGAGCAGTTTTATTTTTCAAATGGTGAGGTGTCCCATGCTTATTTTTCTTTCCTACTCCCTATTTTGTGCATCCATGCTTCCTTACTTCAAAGGAATAGCTGCATTTTGTTCAGTGTCAGACTTTTACTGCAGTGGCTTAGCTGCTGCCCACCAGTCTGTCTGCATAGTCTTCTATCTGATTTCTGCAGCAATAGTCTGTGATTTCCTTTAATTGCCTTGTTAATGCCAGCACACTGCATGTCCCACGTTTTAAAAGGAGCAACCATTACCAAGAACAATAATCTCAATCATCTCATGATATTATCACGTTTCCTGTAGAAGTGCTGCACCCTTTTGTTTTCACATGCACTTTTATGCTCTCATGAAATCTTGTTCTTAAACAGAAATAAACTCACTCCAAAATAGCCTTAATTATAAAAAACGCTTTCTGTGAATTGTTACAGTAATTTTCTGTTTTCATTATTTCCCTGTGAAGTTTCTTAGAATTGTGATGAACATTGGCAGATTGTTGCTATTTGGATGTTTTTGTTTTCCAAACGTTTCTCTGTATCATTTTCTGTAGATATACCTGCTGGCAGGGTATTACTACACAGCAACAGAGGAGTATGACATCAAGTGGACTATGCCTCATTGTGTCCTAACACTTAAACTTGTTGGTAGGTGGACTGTTGCTTACTGCTCTGCTTGACAAACCCAAATGTTGCATGAAGGTTTGCATGAAGTTTTCTCAATGTCTTTGATGGGATTGTTTTCCTGTGTTGTCTAGTGAATGAATAACACATTATAAATTACTCGCTGGCATCTGCACTCCTTAAATGTGTTAATTCAAATGATCGTGGTATTAAAATAGTTTGTGACACAAGTTGCATTTTCTCATTACAGGTCTGTCATTTGATTACTATGATGGCGGAAAGGACCCAGTGAGTTGGTTGATCTCTCTTACTTTTACTTGCTTGATCATTAGTCACCATGTTCATCGAAGCTCTTTGAGTTTGCTCTTCATTTCTCTGTTAGATTCTGTTATCTCCCACTTCTTTCTTTAACTTCCCTGTGTAAAAGAGAGGAAGAAGGAATTTGTGGTGGAATATTCAATAGTTTTTCATGATGACTGTGTACAAAGAATCTGCAAGACATTGCTAAAGGCATTTATTAGATGACAACATGTTACTTGTGTAAAGGCTAAAGTGTCACGAGTAAGTAACTTGTAAATGTCAGTGCCTTGACAAAACAATGGCTGAAAAAGACACCGTGCGGGTCAATGTCAACATATTAATTTCATTTTTAACCTGTTATGTTTTTTGTAAAATGTCTGTCAAACTCCAGGCCTCAAGGGCCACAGCCCCGCTTGTTTTCGACCTCTTC
>NC_090203.1:8956190-9091190 GCF_033026475.1 Channa argus | reverse complement strand
TTTAGTGTCACTCAACCTTCCAGTTCCTGTTTTTGCCTCTTTTGTCAGATCAAAAGGCCTTCTACGTGATATTTACCTGGGAGAGTGGTGCTCAGATCTATGAACTGGTGGCTCAGTCTGTTGTGGAGAGAAAATCGTAAGTGTCAGACAAATACACAGAGTGATCCTACTTCCTTCAGAAGGTAACTGTTTAACCTAATGTGTGTTTTAGCTGGACTGAGGTGATAAAAACAGCAATGGATGATCTGAAGAAAAGTGGAGCACCCACCATGAGGTTGCCACTGCCTCTTGGTAGTGGAGTACCTCCCTTCAGTCCCACAGTGTAAGTGTCTTTGTGTATTCACTCGCCTGCTAAGAGAGCAAGCTATATTCATCACCTGCCAAAGTTCACTCATCTCAACAGATCTAATTTCTTTTGTCATTTTCTCGCCATCAGACTGAGTGCCCCTTTGAGCCCGACTGAGAATGGAAGCTTGAAAAGTAGCATTGGTGAGACCGCAGTGCTTTATCAGATCAGCACTTAATAAACAGTACAAATCTTTCAGTGTAACACATCTCTTAAAGCTCGAGATAAAGTTAAGTCTTGTGTTTGTCTCTAGATCAAGATAAGGACAGCTTGATGCATGACAAATCTTCAGACCACAGGCACATGCTGATTGATTTCCTGTCAATCAAAGGCTTCGACTTGATTGGCCACTCCAACAACTATCCGGAAAAAGTGGCCCCCCATGCTTTGGATGAGGGTGAATGAGGGTCTTCCTTGTGCTTCTCTAGTTAATTTGCTTTATAACGGTCTGCCTTGTCTTTCCAGTCTTTCACTGTAAGTTGTCTGTAATTCTAATGAAAGCACTGAATCTGTCTCATGTCACAGTTATGTCACTGAAAAGGCTGTTGGTCGGCAGCATCAGTCTATCAGAAGGCTCTAAGCCTGAAGAGGAAAATGGACAGGATCAACCAGAGGGGCAAGATTTTGATTGCAGCTGTCAGTCAACAGGTAGGCTTGTGCATGGCTTTTTGTGGGTGTTTTGTCTGATTGGATGAAAACTTTGACAGTTTAGTTTCTTACTCAATGATATGTGAACAGACTGATGAAGCAGTTGCATTATCACCATTGTTATGAGGTTATCAGATAGTGTCTGAGTAGATGTTTTCATTCTCTATACTTCCCTTATATTTATACATACAGGCATGAACACAGTATCAGTTAAACTCTTTGCAAGAAAGTGAATGATTGATTTTATTTTTTTATTTAAAAGGGTATAACAAATGGCTGTGTAGCTTCCTGGCCTTGATAGATCAGTATTGATCTTATATTTACTCCAGTGCTTCATCAGTACAAAATTACTAGTATGATAGATTTCACCCAAAATATCAGAAAATGCAGGGCACATTGTTGCCCCTTTTGTGCATTGTCTCTTCACACATTTTAAAGGTTAGCAAAAGAAATGTGGTACCTTTACATTTAAAACACAATTTCTGTGTTATGGCAGAAGTAATTTTATGGTTTATTCTGAAGGTAGGATTTTAAAATCAGTTTAATGAGAAATTTGAAATATTTCACCAATATTGTGACCAGTAAGCTTTCACGTCCAAGCTTTTACTGATGCTATATGGCTTTATACTGGCCAGAAGTCACTGTAAATTTACAAAAACCCAATTCACTCTTGGCACGTTAAAATTAACCTGTCTGTCCACAGAAGAAAGCCAGACCACAGACAGAGGAACAGAGGAGGAGGATGACAGCACTGGTGAAAAAGAAGTTGCAGAGATGAAAGAGGAGGAGAAGAAAAACATCAGTGCCCCCCTGGTGTTGTCTCAGGAGAGGCTGGAGGAAGTGTGCAGGAGGCTCACCAGTCTGGAGGAACAAGTAAAGAGATTACAGGTGAGGAGAGGTGAACGGAGAGCAAGAGAGATGAAAACACAATAAAAAGCTCTGAGCGGGTAGTAGGAGGGCAGATAAAGATGAGAAACATAACAAAAGATGGGAGCCATGTGGAAAGCAACTGAGTTGGACATCAAGGATTTCACCTTGGATAACTTAGGTAAGAACTGAGCTGTGGTATTCTTGGGACAAATGGGGCCAAAATGGCACAAAGGAGAAACTAGAAAATAAAAAAAACATTTAACCACTGCTGTTATTGCTTGGCTGAAAATTGCCTTGTGAAATTGGACTTCTCTGAAAATGGCCATTATGTCCGGCACTTGCAATGTGTCAGAGAAACAACAAGGGACACGAAGAGGGGATGTTAAGAGGAGGCAGTTGAATTTTGTGTGTGTCTGTGCAAGAGAGAGAGAGAGAGACCTCAGTTCCTAAGGTGATATTGATTTTGTGTATTGCAGACTGTAGAAAATGAGCACCACAGGCTGCAGGAGGCCCTTTCCAAGTTCTCACTGCAGGGGGGAGACTTCCAATAAGATGGCATCATGCCACCTGCTGGCCACTAGGTGAGACATCTGTCCGACCACTGATATGATAAATTGGTAAAGTATGATAAAGATCCCAGACTTAGGAAAGTCAAATTCAGGTTTAGAAGCAGGTTTACACAAGAAACTAAAAAACATCCATTAACTTGTAATTAGTTTTAATTAATGATAGTAATGATAATATAATCATTATCAGTAAAACACGTTTTTAAACAAAGTAAAATTTTATGAATTCCACTTATGTCATCTGTAAATAAAATATTTTCATGATATTAAGTTTAAAATTATTATTATTATTTTCGTCCTAAGTAGTGTCTGCAGGTTTACTTTATGTGGCATATAGCCCCAAAAACCTCCATAAATATCATTGGGCAGCTTGTATGTACTGTAGTCTCATACAGTATGTACTGTAAGAGACAAAGGGCAAAAGGTGCTTCATTCTGATCTAGCGTAACTGCTAGAGACTCATTGTAACATTAAAGGTCATCTATATGCTCTTTTCTAATCTCATAAAGTAAGAGGACACAGGTTTCAGGTCATAAGTAAACCTGTAAAGGTATGATGGGACAAATACAATTTTAAAAAGTGCTTCCATGTCGCAAGTGGAAATTACAGCCTGGCAATAATCGCTCTCCTGGTTATCTTGCATTTAATCTTTACTTTTTCCTCTTTTCAGATTTTACTGGAACTGGTTTGGAGGGCAAGAGTGACTTTCAGAGTTTTCCTTGCAAATTCCTAAACCCTAATAAGTTACACGTGGACCTTTGCTGCTTTTATTGGTTTGTGCCACAGCTGCTTGCAGCCAAGCAGAAATGTTTCTGTCTGACAGAGGGGAGGGAGGAATTTGATCCTAGTGCAGTGGTTCAGTGTTGGAACATGAAAGGTGTGTATTGTGGCTGTCTGTGTGCATGCTTGCTAGAGGAAGTGTACAAGACAAAAACTAGACATCCTACTTTCAAGTAGGAGGTTGTATTTGGAGAGCGGTGCCAAAAAAGAAGCAATATTGTGCTGAGAGTTACTGCCTAACAAAATGTAGTGATTGCAATCTGCTGTAACACACATATGCACACCAGAGACATGCAGAGTAGAAAATAATAATTTCTAATTATTGCCAATAGCGGATGTATAGTAATGGTGAAATTATATGTTTGCTAGCCCGGGTATAACCCTTAACGGGCTAATAATGCAGCACCAGAAGATTTATTGAAGTACTATTGCTGATATGTGCTGTCATTTGTAGTCTATGCCAAAGTATCTCAGAGATGCACTTTTTTTTTATCCAAACAAGTTGAATCCACCTTCTCTTTGCAAACATTATTAAGATGACTCGATTCAGTAGTCTTTTTAAACACTTGGGCTCCAAGTAGGTGGCTCTCATTATTACAGAAGCATGCAGGAAAGTGTATGTATGTGTGTTACAAAGGTTTTAAATGGGATGTGTGGAGGGTTCTTTCTTACTGTAATTAAGTAACATAAATATTTCTAAATAGTGGCAATATAGGTATTCATGCTGTTAATAGAGACTTGTTTGGATGTACTGCTTTTATTTATTCCCCCGAGTCCCGTGGGGTCAGTGAATTGCCTCACCTCATTGAAATTGTTACAGCACTCAGGCAAACAGATCGGTGTTCTAGAGAAAAGACAAAACATATAGAGGGCTAATCTAGAATGTGATGAAGGGATTGGAGAGTGAGTTTAGAGGTGATTGTTGCTTGGGTTTATGTAAAGCCAGATTGACTGTTATTAGAAGATGTGTAGAAAACATGAGATTAGGATTTGTGCTCACTGTACTGAAGGAAAAAGTGTACCCACACACAAACACGGAGGGCCTATTGCTGCAGAAGTGTTCACAAAGTTCCTTCTGTGGCAGCATCGTTTTTGCAGCATCAAATTCCCCCAGATTGCGTAGACATTTCCTTAACCAAAACACTGATTAAGAGGTTATAAATTGTATTATATGATGTTAGATTCATATATTATTAAACATGTATTCTTTATTAGTAGCAATATCAAATGAGTTCTGCCTTTGTATTTTACTCAGCTGTTGATTGTAATTGTAAAGACGATGGCTCTTTAGGAGTAGTGGCATTACTGTGGCCAAGCACACAGGACCAAAGACGTAACGCAATCCTCACACAAGCTGTAATTTTCTTAATGAAGTACTTCATATGTATATTAGTATGTCATTTTATGTTTACCACTTGCTCTTTTCTGCTCCCATAACTCCAATGTTGCAACTTAAAAAGATGTCTGAAGCACACAGATGAATAAAGCAATGGCTGTCAGTACAAATTAAATACCTGGTTTTCAAATCGCCACTGAATATACATAGTAAGATGAAGAATGTTAGACTGCTTAAACTTTGTGACCAAACCCAAACCGAATCCGAAAACCTAAATTAACCACATGGGACCTGTTCCAGTAGAAGAAAAAGGATGAGGATACAAAGGAAATGTTGAAGGTTTGGAGGAAGGAAAACTGTCTCATTTCAGTGTCACCCTTACAGTACTATAATCATTACATCTCCTGATATGAATTTACATTGTTGTAGCCAGAACAATATTATTTCCCCTTTAACCCTACTGAACATCAGTATGAAATTATCACCTAAGAGATAGTAGCCAGTAGTCACTAAATTCCAAAATTATATGTTTGACCATTTCTGCATTCTCTCCAAGTGTAGATTCCCGCTCCACTTATGTATTATGAAGCTCATTAGCTACTCATGATAACGCGCTCAATAGTGATAGCATGATCACCCTTTCCTACAGCACAAATTTTCCTTATGATATTGTGCATTTAGTTTGAGTTGTTTTTTCTTTTGAATTTCAGAGAACCTTTTGTAATTATGTACTATGCATTTTGTTGTACTGGTGAGAGAGAACTTGCCTGTAACTTGTCTATGCATGAACAATTTTAACAATTATGCAAATATTGTAATCCTGAAACATTCTTAGGGGTTAAAATGTTAACCCAACTTACAGTGGAATACATTTAAACAAATCACTTAAACCAGGGATTTTTAACTGTTAATTGCAGTGGTCCGTCAGTGATACCTCCCACTGTCTTCACTGGTTGACTATTACAGGCACTTCTTGTTCTCTCTTTTCCATATGCTCTTCCTCATGTATCCTATATATATAAATATCCTGGTGTATAGAAAATGTATTTATAGAGTGGTGCTCAAGTTGTTTGCTTCATAAAGTGCTCTTCAGTCAACAACCACAATCATTATTGTTTTGATGGACTGTCTTATATAGAGGACCTGAGACAGTGAGTCATAATGTCCAAATTATCTTAAGGCTCATTCTAAGATTTTGATTGGCTTGTGTATGGGTTTGGGGCTGTGTTGAATTTTAGTTTAACTTGGCCTAGAGAGAACTGTTTTCTTGTCCAGCTCCATTGCAGCAATAGGTTTTGAAACAATCCACCATCTCTGCCAGCCGGTGTCCTGTTTGTTTCGTACATCTATCTGCCACATTGTGTAACTACAATATAAATGATGACTATTGAAGATCTATACTGTGTATTTGGGTTTTGATTTCTATTGTGTAAGAGACTCTTTAATAGTGTATAACTAAGGAAAAATGAGGTACGTACTGTTTTTTTTTTCTACTCTTCATTTTTTTTTAAATAAACAAGGTAAATAAAAACCAGCTTTTGTCACTTTATATCATATGAGCCAATATAATTCATATTGGTTGAGTGTAAAGATTGTTGGGTGTGACTTGACTATGAGTACATACTGTACAAAGAAGAAGTAAGATATGAATCAGACTGGAACCCTCCTAAGTGGATTTCCTTATATTTTGGATCAGTATATGCTTTTTAAAATGAACAGTAGATATAAAAATGATGTCATGAAATCTACAGTGGTTCAGAAAGTTTTGTGCCCCTTGACTGTTTGCATCCTTTTTTTTTTTTTTCTATTATTGTAACTATAATGTGCATACATGGAGATATAGCTTTTATGCAAATGTAGAAAGGTCCAAATTCATTCAAGCATAGATCCTTGCTGAGCACAGGAAAAACAAGACAAGAGTATGTCATTACAGCAGTGAACACTGGGTCACTGTGTAAAGAATTTTGCCTACGGTATTTCAGCATTTTTAAAATTCTTGTGTTGAGCATTTGTAGAAACAATGGAGATGGCTGCTATCATCTTTGTTCTCTGCAGCTTTGCAGGTGAGTCAAATTACTTTTCTAAAATGCAAATATTTGAAAGGAAAAACCTATTTTGGATAAAGTGATTATATTTTATGAGATTGGTTTCTGGGTTTCATTAAAATAAGTTGCATGCCAGTACAGTACATGTATGTAAGTATATTTGTTTTATTAGACTGTCTATTTTTATTTTTTGTTACAATTAGTTATTTTGAGTTCTGCTTCAGTGAACCATATTTCCTGTCAGGGCAGATGGCTGTGTGGTCATTACACATTTTGGTTCTGTTTTTTTTTACCTATTTCTGCTGCATGTTTACAGCTAATTTTATTTGTTTTATTCAACATTATGTGGAATCATAATGAAATAACTTGACATATGTTGAGTTAAGTTAACATATTTCTTCAACAGTGATAACTGCTGAGGATTCAGTTAAATTAGAGGAAGACGTGCCCTTTTTGAGTGTGCCGCTTTGGGGCGAAGCAAAGATGGAGTGTTGCCTATTCATTGATAACCCGCGGGTATCAGTGAATTTCACTTGGTGGAGGAAAAGTTATAATAATCAGAAAAGAACCATGGTCGAAGACCTTGTAAGGAATGGCAATACGAATACTGAACACAGCGGTTCTAGACGTTGTGGCACCATCAACATCAAGTCAGTGATGTTGAATGACTCTGGACTGTACCAGTGTTTACTGAATGTCACTAAGTCATTCACACATGGAACCTATCTGCAAGTCTACAGTAAGTATGCACGTAATACCAAGCAGAAGTGCCAGTGTATGTGTGTTTAAGTTGAGATGGAGTCAAGCGAACACTAAGCACCACTAGCATTTTGTAAGCCATAAATCCTGTTAACCTAAGTCTATTCAAGAGCTGTGTGAGTGGCAGCATTCTTGCATATTGCAGCACACTGTATCTTTATTACATCAGGAGAGTCTCATTACAGTCTGCTGCCCACATATTTACTTTAAATAGCACCAAGATTAGATCAACTTGCAATCAAGCATGCAAAGGCCTTTGACACTCTGAAATTCCATTTTACATCATAATCTCAATACAGATGGGAGATTCAGAAAAGTAAAAACGCATAACACCTCTGAGGATTCTTTTTGAGATAACCGTTTACAGGAGCAGTATTACTTTTTCCTGTCAATTGTTTATTAGTGTATTTTACATGTTGGACTGCATTTTTAAAACTGCAAAGTTGAGTTGTAAAATATATTACTCACTTACAGTATGCTTGCTACAAAGTACTGTTTGTATGTGAGGAGCCAAAGACACTGCTATTAAGTTTGTTTCACCACTGCACCCTAGAACCTCTGCAAAAGACGATAAACCTTAGTGAAAGCACAAAAAACAAGATCCTGACCGCTGAAGGAATCCTACTGCTGCTGTTTGTGCTGCTGCCATCAATCACCCTCCTCTTTAAGGTCAGAAGCTCACATTATTAGGGCTGACACATGCACAGATGCACGGTCATATAACCTTGAGGCATAGTGTTGTTGTTGAAGTAAGGATTGATTTCCAAAATTTCTTAATTGTGGTATTGCCTCATCACTCATTTCAACATATAAAAAGTCACTGCAATCTGTGAAAAATCTACGTTAACTGTTCCTACTGTGCCACAAACATCTAGTCTGTGTATTTCACACAGTGTTCCTTGCCTTTCCTTGTTGGGGAACTACACAATTTCACAGTAACTTCTGTTTTCCTCTCACAGTCAAAGAGAGTGAATGAACTGGAGAAAAAGAAGGTGAAGAAGGAAGAGGAAAACATATATCAGGTGAACTTAAATTAAATGAGTCACATCCTCTCTCAATCAAACACGTCATGGTAGGCATATGATAAATACCCATGGAAGTATTTTCCTGAGAGCAGGAACAGAGATATGAAAGAAAAGTCTGAAAAATCTTTTGTTTTTGATGTGCTTACTTGATCTTTCTTTTCTCATACCCTAGGGGCTAAATCTCGACGATTGTTGCACACCATATGATCAGATTGAAAGGTCCCAGGCAAATGGCCCATACCAGGATGTCTGCAACATTATCGAGGAAGAGGAAGACATCCAGCTGGAGAAACCTTGAAGGAAAGAAGAAAGCGAGAGTGTTAAGTGTATTTTTAGCGTTTAAGTGAAAGAGTGTCATATCGGCATATGAACGTTGCTCTTTCCCTCACATGTTGAATGAATTTGGAAGTATTTTACATAGCCTGCATTTAGCATTCTAGCATCTTACATCATAGCCTGTTTTATAATCAGCTTAAATACTGAAAGATGTTTGAAGTTGAAAAAACTGAACTTGACAAAACAATCTCATCCCAAGTTTGACTCAGACGTGTAGCTCTCAAGACCACCATCACCACCTCTACTAAAATCTGTACTTTTTTGTACCATCTTTATTTTTTCTTGGCATTTTTGAATAAACTGCAATTTTTAATACCACATTGTTTAAATTAAATAATAAATTGCTATCTACCTTTTGCTCCCCAAAACCAAAGGGCAGCTACAGACCTGATTTTAGCAGCTATTGTAAGCTTGCAAATGTAACACATAATCTTCTTTGTAGTCACAAACTTAGAAAATTCAGGATTTTAAGCCAAGACTCTAAACGCCTATGATTTCACAACTTGGCAAAATACAAGTATTATGGTACGACTGAAACCTCCAAAGCAGCTTCTTTGTGAACAATGTAAAGCTTGTTTTGTTCCAGCTAATTAAAAAACAACAACAACAATATAATGTAGCTTATTGCTTGTTTTTAGTGAATGGCTTTATGCTATGTTACAATTTATTTGCTGTCATTTTTTGTGCGTGATCAACGAATAAAGGTGTTTAATAATCTATAAAATTAGTCTATAAATGTAACGTAATTTTTGATGAATGGAGTGAAAGCAACACAACGGGGCCGCTCCTTGTCGACTTCTAAGTGTCGTGATTGGCTACTGGACAGCGCCGCGGCCACTCAATGGCCTTCATTTTTTAACGTGGGCGGGCCCTCGGCACTCCCCGGCAGGTATCTAGGAGAGATGAGAGAGGCGGTGCGTAAACAGAGTGGGCGAAGATGGCGTCGAGTAAGAAGAGTGGTGGGAGTACCAGATTGGAGAAAAGTGTAAATGCGAGACGCTCATCCAGACCTAAAGAGGGCCCAGTGGGTGAGTTTTCTGCGCCGTGTCAGCCACGTCATAGCCCCCATGTCTCTTTTCCTCTTTCATTCGTTCCCTTTTTTGGTGTCCCCGATCCTGTTAGCCTAAGCTAGCAGCACATTAGCCGGCCTCTGGTAGCCAAAATGAACAAATAGGATTTAAGCCGCCTGCTGTATCAGCTGCTTAGGTCCTGTGACTGTTGTGTGACATCAAAGCGAGTAACGCTAAGTCCTGAGGTAGCCTCCTTTTCCCATGGCATTTTCGTGTGTAAGCGCGTTCAACAGCTTGTGTAACAGTTAGTTGAAGTTGTGGTAATGCTGTCATCTTTGTGGTAAACATTGACTTATTGAGAAATATGTATATGGATATATTTATAATAACTTCTCACCTTCTGTGCCCCAAGTCTCAGCTGGTGACACTGACGAGACCAACCTAAACAGGTACTCTAAGCATAAATGAGAAGGGTGTGAAGCTAGATTTACCTCGAGTGTAGGTCTCCACAAGGGAGTAGTACGTTGGTAGTTGAGTATAAATCCATTACGCAAATTCATAGGGTCAGTGGTGATGTTGTCAGTAAGTCTGCAGTGTTACATGAGAGCACACGAATGGGCAGTAGGTTTTGCAGGATGGTGCCTGCAGACTTGACATCTCCTGTTGCATAATGCTCCTCCTAACTAGATGTCTTTATCATTGCAACAGGTCATAAAAATAGCTTTCTGTTTGTGAATTATGCGTTTGTAATACGTATTATAATGAGATTAAATTCGATTTTACATAATCTTACTGCTTATGCGAGGTTCCTAATATGCTTACCACAATTAAAAAAAAAATGTAATCTCATCAGAGATTTCATTAAAGAAACACGTTGAGTCAGAGAACCAACAGGAAGCCTTATTCGTCCTATGTGGAGGGGGGCATGGAGGCTTATTGTTGCTGGCTTCCTGTTTTTTGGTCGTGTGTGAATGAAGAAGCTCAGTCTGGGAGAAGGGTCAAATCTTCACTACAGAGGTTTCTTGCCTGTGCACTGCTTAAAGTATGTTATTTTAAAGCTCTGCTTTTTATAGAGTTGCCAATTATAAAGTTCCATATCTGGGAGGGTAAGAGCAAAAGAACTAGCCATGTAACATAAACATGTACAAATGTAAAAACACTGTATGGCCTCCACATTTGACAAAGGTTGCGGTGTTCTTTTTGAACAGATAGATAAGGACATTATGTCCTTTATTGTTTTACTTAAAGGAACAGCTTGAGTTTTTAGAGTACATGTCCTTGAACTCAAATTTACTTTACCTTTACATTTTCCCAGAATTTAGCCTTGATAAACCTCAACAAGATATGCACAGTAGTTCATGTTGACAATAAAAAGTAGCTGAAATTCTTTTCAGGCTTACACCAGTCACCCAAAGCACTAAAAACACCTGGTAGTTTAAACATTGTGGTGGACAGAGGTCAGCGTGGTCACTGATCAGTCTCCAGCTATGAAGCCCCAAATGCACACTTGTTCCCACGATTGTGGGCAGCATAAAATTTTTCCCAAGCTGACCCTTGTCCACCACGATATTAAAACCACTGCCAAACGTCACGGTGTGCACAGGTTTTTATTAAGGTTGTGGCTGATTGGTGTAGATGAGACCAGTGGTTCCACCTTTTGTAATGGAGACCCCTCCCTCAGTTGAATCTAAGAAATGCTAAGCACCCCCAACTTTCACATGGATGCAAACGGCACCACATGTATGCAAACGCCAAAAGAATAATAAATATTCATTGACTGTATAATAAGTAAGAAATCACCATAAATATACAAGGTCTGAAATTATCCCACTGGCCACAGTGATTGGTAACAAATCCACCACCCATTATTTTTTACCAGCTAAAATAATAATAAATAGCTTTGTTCCCATGCACAGCCTTCATTGCAGTTGACTAGTTAACTGAGATAAAGGTAGGAGGTATGTTGGAAACAAACTTTAAAGGGCAACGTTTAGGCAAAAGCGTTTAAAAATATTGCGCAACAGTTGATAACTAAATTATTATTTTAACTAAAATATTAAATTAGTTAAAGTCACAATACATCTCAGTAAGTCTTGATGCCAAATTTATAGTGTAGTGTATTGTCCCGAATACATCCACTGACGGGGCTCTTCTGACACATGATAGGTCCACTGATGGAAAGTAGAGGGCAAATATCCATTCCAACCATTATCTGGATAGTGTAAAAATATTCAGTTGCTGTGTGCGCGGAGAGCCACATAGGGGCATTCTCCATAGGCCTACATCACAACTAAGTAGAAGCTCTCAGGCTTGGCTTTTATTACATAACGATTTTGATACAACTGCGACTGTGGCGCAGGAAGGTAGAGCGGTCGTCCACCAATCTCACAGTTGTGGGTTCCTCCGCTCGCGTGTCAAAGTGTCTTTGAGCAAAACACTGAACCCCAACTAAGTTGCTCCTGGTGAGTGTTGGCCAGCTGCATAGCAGCTCCCCCTTCGCCGTGTGAGAGTGAGTAGCAGAAGTAGTGTAAAGCACTTTGAGTGCCAATAGGTAGAAAAGCGGTATATAAATGCAGACTATTTACAAACTTTTACGCAGATAGTCTCCTGAGATACATCCTGAGATGCAGGCTGTAGTACTTGCCAAACAATCTACTTGCATTTGGCACATTGCAGGTGTTTCAGAGACCAATGAGACTGTTATACAGATTATTATACAGTAGGGTTTATAACAATAATAATCAAAAACTTTAATAATACTATACTATTGATAATAATAATAATACTAGTGGCTACCTTGATCGCCTCAAAACATCAGAGTAAATGAAGCCTTCCCTGCAACCCCCCAAGGTTGGAAAGCAGATCGGTAGGCCATTAGAGCAGCTCATGTGAGTTTTCTCTGTGCAAGGAACAAGCCCATAAATGTAAACGAGCAGGTTTTCCAACGAACAACCCTTTGTTTGCGAAGAAGTTGCGCATTAAAGCATGAAAGTAATCAAATCTGGTTGCCTTAAGTTTATCTACTTCAGTGTATAGTCAAAGCTGGTAGGAACTACAGACTGTCTATTGGTGAGGTGCATTAGTGTTGGATTAGTTGTTAGCTGTCATCACTTTTTATCCATCCACCCATTATCCAAACAGCTTATTCTATTAAAGGCTGCAGGGTTGCTGGAGCACATCTCAGCTGTTATTTTGCAAACCGTGGGGTACTCCGTGCACAGGTCATCCTGTTCCAAGGATGCTTGTCGAGTGTGTTAATAACAGGTCATGACCTTTAATCAACTTTCTTAATGCTTTGTTTACAGTTTTTTTTTTTGCATCTAAGAGGCTTTTATCACAGTAGACATTTTGCCAGCAAAACACTGGTGCTACTGATAACAATAATGATGACTCTGTTATACTGCATGTGTGACGGTGAGCCAGTATGCTCAGTACCAGGGCAAAAAGGGCTACATGGAATCCAACTATCATTTATTTTGTCTGCGCTTTTCATATCATGAGACACCAAGAACTTTAATGAAATCGATAAACAAGCAGAAAAAACACTAAAGTCTAAAAAAACTATAATCCTCTTCGTTGAGTTAATATCAGTAACAGATACAGAAACAACAACATTTTTCATTAGTGCAGTAATGGTTTGTGTGACTCTTTGTGCCTCGTGTTCCTGGATATGTTTTTGTTTCTGTATTTCTGTTAATGGGTGAGGGGTCCTGTTGAATGACTTATGGTACTGTCATATTATCCAAGAGGTCTAAACTAAGGACTTTCTTTTTTGCATTTCTGAATCACTTGTTCACCCTTTATTTTGGGTGTTCCTAAGTTCTGCATTCACTTCTAAACATCAGGGTTTCTCAGGAGTTGGCATGTGCAGTATATTTCTAATTCACAAACAACCGCAAATGTATGTCTGGTTTATGATTCCACGTTACTACAGTTAAGCCTTCCAACCAAAACAGAGTAACAGATGGGGGATTTTTGCCTAATTTTGTCTTCTTAAATTGTAAACTGGGGTTAGCAGTCATAAAACAATTTTGTTAATCTAATAATAGCCAAGTTAAATTTCTAAACATTTGTAGTGCTTAGCAATGCTCAAGGATGCTGTTTTCGGTTTTTTGAATGTTGACAAGGAACTATAAGAAACTTAAGTTTAATTAGCCTTACGTATATTGTGATATGTATTAATTGTTAAATTATTTGCAATACCCAACCCTAGTAATTTGGGGCTCTTGTACCAAGTGTATTCACCTTTTTAATAATAATAATAGTTCATTTTATCTATTAATTGATTGATAATGAAAAAGAAAAACAACAACAAAAAAGCAACAGCGGAAATATTGCTACCATCCCATAATCTCATGGTTGTGTCCCTACTAGTCTCTTTTGTGATTTGCCTATTAGGTTGAAGGTTGCAGGGAGGTGCAAGCTGAACAGCCAGTAGCAAAATAGCCCACAGTCACAGGGAGAAAGTTAACTAGACCAGAGGTTATTGAAAGCCTCACTAACATTTTTAAAAGAAGCAAGACGAGCAAGAAGCAAAGAGGAAAGAACTGGAAACGCATCACCTCTGCGATGAATGTGTTTTGACAAGCTGACAGACAGACACTGACAGAGGAAAGAGCAACACTGTAAAGACAAGGGAGCGACATATTGCAAGAGGGAGAACAAAACAAACTTGAAAACCATATCTCTTTAATTTCCACTACCCCTCCCTCCCTCTTCTTTTTCTCGTTCTGTTTTTTCCTTCCATGCTCTCGTTTTTGTGGAAGAGAGGAGACAGACAAGGACAGAGCCTTGAACTCAGATGCTGGTAAAGATTTTTACTTCTTTCTCTTATAGCTTTTCAATAGTTTGTCTATATCATCAATTATATGCTATGCCAGAAGCACCCTCCAGGAAGTTTTATATTAACACTAAATTCATACTATCTGTGGTCCCCAAAGGAGTCATTATATATCTGTAATGTCACTGGTGTTGTGTGTTGTACATGACTTATTGATGCCTACTCTCATCCATCTTTAATGTGAAGAGACCAGGTGAAACTTAATGGTTGTGGTGAGTATGGAGCGACCACTTATTTCAGTAACACAGGGAATTGCAAGGCTAAAACAATGTTAAAACGAACACAATTGTGTTCGTTTGCATTGTATTTGCATATGCATACTTTCTTCAGTTGGACAACTGTGTGATGTGCGCTAATTCGTTTTTTAGGAGATTAAGCTGATCCAGAGGCTAATAAAGTTGATGTCTAGCATATTCTATCAACATTAAGCCCCCTGGCTTTCCCAGCTGAAATAAATTGTACCACCTGTTTAAATAAACAATGTAACTTTAATTTTGGCTGCACACCCTATTAAATATTGGACTCCCATAGCAGGCCTTGCACTAAGTCATTTGGGTGACTGCTTGAACAAAGCAGTCACAGTTCTCCCCACACTGGTGTTTTTACATCTGCGCCGACAGATGAAAGTGTATTTATAGATGTTCTTTCTGTGTGTCTGAGTGTTTCCAGTTATAGCTGATGTAATAGTTGAATTGTTGCACTTTTTCCTCTGCTGTCACAGTCAGAACACTCCCAGTATGTGTGTAATTCATTGACTTTTTGACAATCCCCTCAAGTCATTGAATGAGGTTATGTATTCCTCATGAAATTTTAGATACAGTATTCCTTTCAAATAGTTTAATTCATGTCAAATTAGGCTCCATTAAACTTTGCTGGAATGGATACAACATGCTATTGTAATGAAAAACTCTTTGCAGATTTGTTTCATTCTGTAACCCAGGGCTAACTAATAACTGACTAATAACTATAATATGAGTAATTTACTCAGACATTCACCGTGGGCTTTAGGGCAATTTGGGTGGGACAGAAATAAGTCAACAGGTGACATAACATATTTCTGACAGTCTCATTGATTTCTGTTTTGTTTTAAGGTTCAGCCCTGTAATGTTTGGTTTGGGTGTGTTCAGATAAGGCATGTTTTCAAGTAAAGGAAGAAGCCAGGCAGCATGCCTCGCTGGATTTGGTTATTCACCTACATCCATTTTTAAGCGCAATCTGAGCCAGTAGCTGTGGTAATACTATGACTGACAGTGTCCCGTTTGGCTAGGTCCAAAACATTTTGATGTGATTCAGTTATCCCCTGCTAAATTCTTAACTGACACAAATTAGCATCTAAAATGGAAAATTGCGCCTACAGTTTAAAAGGGGTCTTGGTTTGAGTGAGAGGGAAAGACAGTACGGAAAATAAAATGATGGGCACTGACTGAACAGATCGTTCATGCAGTGTGTGCTAGAAGTCATCTGGGTGATAAATGTCTCTTCCCATATGTCATGGGGGGTTGTGATTCCTTCCAGCAAACTGAAATTGTCTCCCCTATTACTCTTTCTGAATGGCAGGCAGTGGTAGAATAATTGTGCGATTAGAGCTCCATTATTTCTTTAACCCTCAAAACAATATTTCACTTTACTGGTAGAATTACTTCACTTTCTAGCATGCATAGGCAACTTCCACTCTACATGTCAAGATGTTGCTTTGAGGATCTGTAAAGGAAATTGCTGTGCTATTTTTTTGGTGTGCTTTATTGCTGTAGCCTCAATTTAAGTTTTAATAACAAACATTTGAGTCTGTGTGAGCTTGTTCTAAGAGCAGCTGATGTAATTTTGTTGTTCATTAGGTATGCATAGTTTAACTGAAAATGATTTAATGAAGCAGTCTTTCTTTAACGGTAATATGGAATTGATCTTTATCTCTCCATAAAGACCAATTGTGCCCCATCCATATTTTTCTTAATTTCAACCATTATGCCCTTAAGTTTTCTCACATTTTTCATCTATTGGGAGACACTGCTGTCCCTGTTTTATTTTGGGTTCCTTGTCCT
The DNA here is from genome assembly GCF_033026475.1 of Channa argus. Lineage (NCBI taxonomy): Eukaryota > Metazoa > Chordata > Actinopteri > Anabantiformes > Channidae > Channa > Channa argus. Next base: position 9,074,590 of record NC_090203.1, on the reverse strand, counting down.
TTCTCCTTTCTCCTGTGTCTCACCATGCTAGTCACCCTTTACAGTAAATGGCAGCTACTCCACAGAGTCAAGGGTTGTGGAATCATATAGGTCTCAGGTGACTGTACAAAATGTCACTCCAACGGGGACAAGGAAGCTGGATCTGTGTTACACAACATCGAGTATTAGTACACCTAACAAACATTCAGCTGTGAGTTAGCATTGGTGCAACTCTTATGTGAGTGTGTGTGTGTGAGTATGTCTTTGTTGCTGTTTGACTAATCTGTATCAGTTTCCAGCAGCATGACATTTGTTTCCAGAAGCATGACGTTAGCAAAGGGCCTCTGCCTTTTCCTCTCATTCTACGCATGCATGCCTAGAACTCTGTGGATTTTTCCTGCTTAGCTTGGATTTACATCATTTAATTTCAAGGCTTGCTAAACACGTTTCAATCAATGAGCTTCCATATGTGGGCAAGGGGGGGATTAGTTAACAGGAGTAAAGGGAAAAATATGTAGCATGTATCCAGTGGTATCCAGTGATATCCCACTTGGTACAGTGTCTACATGCTGATTTCATCTTGGGCTGTGGCATTGAATAGAGATCAGGGTGAGATCAGGGATACCAGATAGAATTTCAAGTTTAGCAACGTTATGATACAGCGTCTTTGATTTTTACACCTAAACAACTATACCTTTGGGGTTAGAAGGGCGGTGCAATTAGTAGCAAACAAACAAGGAGTATTGGCATACATGTCTCTTTGTGCCCTGCCTTGACGAAACGTTAAAAATAACTAATTAGTATTATATACACGCATAAAACTATTTTTTTCTTGTTATCTCTTCACACTTGTCCTTGTTTCTTATCTCTCTGGCCTTAGTGATGGACACCAAAGCAGTGTTTGCAGCCCTGTACAGCGTGTGCGAAGAAAATGCCACTTTCTTCTCAGGAGGCGCCAAGGGGTCACAGAGTGACGCGGCACGGCGCCTAGTAGATACCATGAAGCTGATCCAGGAGCACGCTCGCAGTCTGGAGCCTGTTATTTCTGGGTTTGCTGCCGTTTACCATCATTTTGACTTTGACCCACACATTCCTGCCAATGGCTATCGCTCATTGGTCAAGGTAGGTTGTAGGATGCTGTGGATATGTTCTGTGCAGATTATCAATATTCTCACTTATGAGAAACTGCTCACCACCACACCTTTGTTGTGATATTGCTTTGTTTCAAGGTTAGACCATTTATTTTACAAATTGATTTTATGTTGCAAATGAGCAGCAGCAGAAAATCGTCCACTGCTATACCAACTGTGCTTTATCTTTCATGGTTATTGATAAAGCTGAATGACCTTTACTGGCTGCAGCCAACAAATAAACAAATCTAGCAGAGCACCAAATGAATGCTGCTCCCTGTTCTAACTCTTGGTTTTCACTTATCTAATCCTTCTCATCCCCACAGTGCTAGTCTAACTAATCTGTAACACCCTGCTAAAGCAGCAGGCTTTTCACATGCTCTCATTCAGGCATTGCTATCACACATCTTTTTCCTTTTTTTTTTTTCTTTTAACTTCAGGCTTACCACCCTAATCTTAATTACTACAAGCAGACACAGGAGACATGCCTCTTTAATGACTGCACAATTAAAGAACTGTGTTTTGCTTTGTTATAATGTTAAATGCTGTGTGTCCATTTTTAAGAAAAGAAATTCCACATTCATGATCAACAATACATATAATCACATATATAATTACTGACTGTTACTAACCAACAATTTATTTAACTCAAAATGTAATACACTTATTCTCCATATTCTACTAGGTGGTGCGTTGCTGCCTTCTCCACATCATCCACAAGGGACGCTACATCACTGTCAACCGGCGCAGTATCTTTTTCAGAGTAGCGCACAATGCTGGGGAGATGGAGGCATACTGCAATGCCCTTTGTCAGCTGCGTGCCCTGCTTTATTTGGCTCAGCGCTTGCTACATGACAACAGCCATGGCAACCTTTTTTTCCGGGATGAAAGTGGCCTCAGTGAAAGCTTTGTCCGCGAGTATGCTTCCATGCACAAGGGATGCTTCTATGGTCGCTGCCTGGGCTTTCAGGTGAGACAATTTGCCTGGGACACTGATAGGTACTGGAAAACATAAGAAATCGATATGGTGAGGAATGGGGAGAATTAGATCTAGAAATAATCGATGCACAATGGCCAAAAATGAATATTTTAGCTGCTCTAAGTGGAGGATCATGAGGAAAATCATTTCCTAGAGCGAAACATGCAGAGAAAAGATAATGAAAACCAGCTTGAGACTGACCAATTCTCACTTGACCCATATACATACTGTACACAAGCAACTAAAATAACAACATATGTGAGCTAATTCTGGAGCTCTAAAATATTTTTTTTATTAATTTAGAATGCATTATGTACAGGATAAAAAGGCTTCCTACAAAAGGCTCACATCATATCTCAATCAAAAAATATTTTATTAGTTTTAAAAACAAGTGACCTTTTGATAATAGCAGGTAAAATCTACCAGAAAAGATTTTGTCCCTAGGTGCTCACGCACTGATGGCTTCGTATAGAGGAAGTGACCCTGAAGAGGGAATAGGTGGAGGGAGTGCTCTGCCCTAGAATCATGTTCTTGGTTGAGCTCGATGAGAGAGGCTGAACCCTCAGCAAACCGAGGTCAAAATCAAACTAAAGTGAAAAATGATGAATCCTCTCTACCACTGTCTGCATCAATTTGTAATGTCTAGTGTAATGTCTTTTCAGATATTCTGAGATCCCCATCCTTTTATCTTTCATTTTGGATTAGCTCCATGATTGTACCTAACTACAGCTAATGCAGTCAAACTATATTCCTGCAATAAATTCTCCCTTCATGAAGGGAGTTTTGATTTGAACTATTTCAGAGAAGTGTTTATTCAGCTGTGTAATAATTTTGGTGGCTATTGTTTGTGCTGATGTTGAACTGTACTGCATTATACAGGGAATTGTTTGTTATGTAGCCTAACGTCATTGATAAATAAATTGGGGACAATATAGTTCTATTCCTTATTTTTAAAGGACCGTGGATAGTGGTTTAGAATTTAAAGTCTCTCATTATTTGTTCATGCCCTTCCTTCCTTTAGTTCACTCCAGCCATACGGCCTTGTCTCCAGACCATTGCTATCGGCCTTGTGTCCTTTGGAGAAAACTACAAACGGCATCAGTCAGGAATAGGTCAGCACCATCGTCTCGGTAGCTGTACTCTCTCATCATCCAGCCACTTCGTTCTCATTCATAGATCGTACCTATCCATCCCCACACTGTTTTTTCACTTCTCCCTGGCCCCTCTCTGTATGCCTTTTGATGTTGTGTGTTTGGATTGTAGATGCTCTTTCATCCTTTGGAATGTCAGGGGCTAACTGGTGTGCTCTTCTATATTTCAGAATGTTTTTAATGTGTGCACAGTTACTTACAGAGGCAGAAATAGAATAACATGCATGATCGTATACACATTTGCACCATGCACACATACAGACACGTGTAAATATTTAACATGCAAAAAGGAATCATTTGACTTTCTTGATTTCTTGTGCTCTCTGCTGCACCAAAGTGGATGCAGGAGGTATTGCGCCTTATGGTGAGTGTATTGGAACCCTAACCTCTTCATGACAGTCATCTGTAGTGAAGTGGGAAGCTCTATTACTATATGAAGAATCGTTTTTATTTGGCAACTCCTATTATTCTAAAGGGTCCTTGAATTAGTATTTTAGTTTAAAAATGGAGGTACCTAAAAACAAAAAAAATTATATTTTAACATTTTATTGTAATTTGGCAATAGCACAATAGACCTAAAACATCCTGTGGCAAAAAGATTACTGTACTGTGAGTATGTGACAGCCACCCTGTTGAGTTCTCTCTTGTACCCATACTTCTGAGGCTCTGTGTTGTGGCACTCTGTTTCCCTTCTTGACCATGTCACCTTCCTCCTTTTGTATTTTTAGTTTCACAAAGCATAAACTCAGTAAGTTTATGCTTTCTAATGTTGTATTCCAGCTTCCACAACTTCAATGTTTCCTTACTCCCTACCCTCTCCTTTTTTTCTGCCTTTGTAAACTCTGTCTAATACCCATTATTGTCAGCTCTTGTCTTTATTGCCCTCTAAATTCAACAAATTTCTTTTACTAAACTCCATTTCATTTATTTTTTCTTTCCTTAGCCTGTCTTTGGCGTCTAATGCTCACTACATCCACCAGCGTGATTGTGTTATCCCTCCTGTCCCTTACAGGTGTAGCAGCCAGTTCTTTCTTTACATCAGGGAAGTATGCTATCGACCCAGAGCTGAGAGGGGCAGAGTTTGAACGTATCACCCAGAACCTGGATGTCCATTTCTGGAAGGCCTACTGGAACATCACTGAAACGGAGATCCTGTCGGTAAGTAGACTGTTAATGCTTGTTTTTACACATTCACAGACAATTCTGTAGTCTACTTATGTTGTAATTGCTAACCCATGCACACCATTAAGTGCACTGCCCTGTTTTTAATTTTAAAACTGTATCAGGTATATTTTACCTTCCTCTGGCAATGGTACCTTTCTATCTATATGTGTTTTGGCCTACAGGTCATTAGTAATAATAGAGTGGAATTCAATTTATTCAGTTGTGTTCATGATTTATTCATATGGTTTCTCCGACTCCCTACTGACTTGACCTGCTCGGTAACCTGCACTCTTGTCTTTCTCTCTGTTTATCTTCTATCTATATGTTCACATCTTCCTCTCTTTTTCTCTATCTGCTCTTTCCCTCCAGGGTCTGGCCAGTATGACATCCACTCAGGTTAAAGTGAACAGGGCTCTTTCTGTGCCAGCTGTGCCCTTTGACCTTCCCCTGGCGGGCAATCACAAAGCCTCTGTAACTATAGCTCCACCATCAGCACATATCGGCACTGCTCCTGTTCAGATGAGGCTCATCTCTTATGACTTGCGTGAAGGACAGGTACTCATTCAATTCACAACATACTACTACGTCCTTGCAGCCTTTCTAAGCTTTAGGTAGTTTTGTGTGACTTATTTTATGCCCCCCACCCCTTTAAACTACTTTGCATGGAGCAGTCTTACAAATTATTAAAATATTCCAACAATATTCAACATTTCTGATTATGTCTCTGAGCTGTTTGTTTAAACAACAGCTTCGACGTATCCTCATGGACTTAACACCTTTCATTATCTCTCGCTAATTCTCTGTCATAGCTATCGCTGTCACTTTTTCTACTCCCACCCTAATTCTCTCAGGAGACTCTCTCTCTGTCCAAGAGCATTCTCACTCTTTTCTTTGTAGTCTGGCACTTAACAAGACGTGCTATCAGCAGACACTTTTTGCTATTGATCATGCACCAATGAAACAACAGCGTCCTTGTTAATGTCACAAAACATAAGCCTGCACCACATAAACCCTCCCTTTCAGCCACAGCCTCCCTCCCTCCTTGTTTCTGTTAATGAATAGGAATTGGTGTGCGTTGATGCAGGAACAGAATAGGCTGGCGGTAGGCTGCTCCAGAATGCTAGTAAATCCCTCTCTCAAAAGAGCCTGGTTCCCAATGAGTGAAATGTATTAACAATAAAATCGATTGATTGATTGCAGTACATGTCTGCAGACAGTTTCTCATATGAAGACGAACACCTTGATCTTTGGTCATGTAAAAGTTAGATTATGTTATACCCAAACAGGCTTTTGACATCAACTCTGTCTCATCCTTTCAGGACAGTGAGGCTCTGCTGTCATTGTCTCGCTCTGAAGGTGGTGCCATCTCTCTGTCCCTGGGGTTGAAGACCAAGCGCCTCCCCCCTTCTTCATGTCTGCTGATTCACTTTCACGGGGGAGGCTTTGTGGCTCAGACCTCCAAGTCCCATGAGGTGAGGTTGTAATTTTTATCTGGGTCTAGCTGAGTTTTATAAAGAGTTTTTCTTACACTAACTGGAAAATCATTAAAATCTTTTTTGCAAGGATACTGACTTGCATCACTATGTTACAGCAATGTTTCCTACACACAGAATATACTTGGGTGGCCCCAAAGTATATTTATGGCAACCTAGGTATATATCTGTCCAGACAGCAATGCCATCCATGATCAATTAACCAGGGGACTATTTCCCCTCACTCTGCTGCACCTGAATGTTACTTATTTGGCGCTTAAAATGTCAGAAGCTCAGATAAGCTGTTAGTAATGTTATTTCCATTATTTAAATAATTGACTGACAAAATTAAATGTGTTGTCTGTATGTGTGTGCTCTCTGCGTGTTGGGGGGGAAACTGCTTATATGAAGTAAGTGGTATCACTCACCTCTGTACACTGTTGACTGTGCCATAGATTGTCTGTATAAGAGAAGGGGTATCTGTTATACCTCTAAACAATCAGTCGATTAGTCCCAAAGCCTCTAAAACCAGTTTCAGAATATTTATTAGAATTGAGCAATTGTTGAATTTTCATTTAAAGTTGTGGCCTCCAATTATTACAAAAAGTGCACCACATTCATTTAGAGCCATGTGATTTTGTTGCTCAAAATTATACATGATCGTTCACCTAATAACAAAGCCTGTTAGCATCCTGTCACACAGTCAGACAGCTCGATTACCACAGAAGAAAATTCACGAGCAAACCAACAAGAATTAAAACAACTATTCTTTAGGTCAGGGGTCAATACCGAACTCCAGATTAGGCTGAAGATAAAGTAAACCTACAGAAAAACAGACCTAAATTACCCCAGAATTACACGATTACACGGGATTAGCACAAACCTTAGAACAGTGACATAAACATGCTTTTTTTTAGTATTAAAAAACTCATGATAGACCAAACTCTGCTGCAGCTAAAGAAGCTGCCTGAACTTTAGTAAATTGGTTATTAAACAGGTAGTTTTAAACAGGTAGTTTTCTCACCCTTTAAAAAAAACACAATTTTGTTCAATACTAAGCAAATAAAATAAAACAAACTTTATATAATTATTATAATTATTTTTAATAGATTTTATAAGAAAAACATCTCAGCTAAAAAGCTTAAAGTCAAGCTCTATACTGTACTTCTGCTATATACTTCTGCTACATACTTCTCCTAGTAGTCTATAATAGACTACTAGGATTTTTTTTTTTTTGTGCTAGTTATGTTCTGTATTTCTAAAGCATGTATTTAAGATAAAACAAAACACTGGACAGTATTTTATTTGTTGGTGATATTTTATGATGGAACCCTTAATCATAATACCATTTGTGTACAGTATCATAGGGCACCTACATGCAGTATGGTAATCCATACACTACACGTGCTTTAAATCTGCCATTATCTTCCTGGCTCAGATATTGTTGTTTGAGCTGGTACCTCGACAACAGTCTTCACTTCCACCATCTCATTCCTTCATTACCTCAACTCGTGGTTGTGTTTTCTCACACTAATTGTTACTTAACCCCAATTAATTAACGACATACACTAGTTGACAGTGAGGGAGCAGAGGGGTTACAAGTGTGAGTCTCTTCCTATGTCAATAGTGTTAATCTAATTAATTTGTAATTAATCTCAGAAAATATTAATATAGACACTTTGCCTTCCCTCCACACCTCTTACTTATAAGGTGCATACAAAGATGGGTCGTCTCTTTCATGTAAATTATTGCTTTCTGTCGTAAATGTCATCCTCACTCCTCTTTTTCTTTGTAGAGGTGGAGCCTCTGTCCTTGACTTAATTTCTAGACCATTGCGATAGAAAAAGTGACACTAGTGCTTACACTGAAACACCCACACCCCCACACACACTTTGCTTCCATATTATTGATTCGTACAGCGTGCCGTTGATATTAATCTTGTTTTCTAAACTATTTTTTGTAGAAGAATGAAGCATTCCACCTGCTAGATTATCAGATTATTTTACCATGGTTTGTTGCCCCACCTCTCCCCGATTGAACAGCACTGATATGGTTATTTGTGGTTGTGTGTATGAGGCACCAACTTTACTTGTCCCCTACTGTAAGACAGGGCTCTGTGAAGTCGCTAAGGACATGGGCATGCTTGATCTGCAGCTGCGTGGCAACCAGAGGATGAGAGAGCAATAAGAGTGGGGGGAGAGCAAGGCTGTCATGTTGAATTAACTGAGAGCTGTACAATCCCACAGAGAACGATTACCACAAGCACTAATGGAAGACTTGTCAGACTACCCTTCTCTCTTTTTATTATGTTGTTCCAATCAGTTTTTCTAATATCTCCAAAAATCCTTTTGTTTACTTAATGGTTTACTGTTGTTGTTTACTTTTGTTTACACTTATTTGTGCAACATGCATTTGCTTCCTTACTTATTTTACTGGGTGCCTTCCACTTGCTTAATCCCCCAAGCATGACCATCAAAGTGAGAACACAACATTGGACTTTCTCAGGCCCCTGTGCTGCTCGTACCTCTTCTACTTCTGTATCATTCCCTCGAGCCTATCCTGCTGTTCCTGTAGGCGAAATGGAGAGTTTGACTTCATTGTCAGGAGCCTTTGGTTCTCTTGGTAACCAGTGATGCTGACAACACCAGAACGGATGTGCTGGCATCTGTGTATTTAGCCACTTGGGCACCGACCACATACACTCTGTTTGGCCAGTGGAGGTGTAAGGTTGCAGATTAACTGGTGTACATGTCTTCCCGTTTAGAGAACAAATCTGTAATGTGTGTGTGTGTGTGTGTGTGTGTGTGTGTGAACAATAATAAGATCCTATCTTACCATCCCTAGTCCCAGCCCAATGAAAACACCATGGGCCATTTGTTTTTAAAGCATGGCTCCTTTAATGCAAGCAGATGATGAACTGTCTGACTGAGAGACCTGTTCATAGACTCAGGCACATGGTGACACTTATTGTAGACCTGCAACAATGGCAGTTGTTCACACTTCGTTACACACATGCCTGCATACACACATCAGCGGTATGTTTGCTGATTCACACAAACCCACACTGCCTGACCTGAACATTGCTTGAACTGAAAGCACACTCACTTGTCACCAGTCTTCCTCTAAGATTGATTGTGACAGGTAGGGCTTTAAGACAGCACAGCTGGCTGCTTTTTTTTCATACCAATTCACTAGTGAGGAAACATACAAACCTACACACTGTGCTTTTCCTGGCATTGTGAATGGAGAGCTTTTACTGTCACTGCCAGCACTGTCATTGCTAGTCAGAAAGGTGCTGGGAGATGATAAAGCTGGAGAAGGAAAGCAGAGTTGCTTTGTGGAACAAATATTTTGTCATGACAAATTTTGATGCCTTCCTCACATTTCAAGGTCACTGCGTCGAAGTTGTGAAGTAAAGTATTCAACTTAGGTTGGAAAATGAAGTGTAAACATTTAATCTGACTGTAGCAAAAAAGAAAAACGTTCAGTTATCTGAGAGGAAGACTGGTTTTTGTAGACAATCTCTGCAAATCCGCTGCAATCCTTTTGTATTTGTCGTTTACATTCATGCTTTGCAAACTAGGACATGTGGGCACCTTAGTTATTACCATATGAGAAGAGAGGAAATGGAGGTGAACGAGGGGGCACCACTCATTCTTACTTTGTCTAGACAGTAAGCCAGAAAGCAGACAGATGACATCATAGGGACTGATCATTTTCATAACTTTTTATCCTTGCTTCACCCACACATGTTGGTCCCCCATCACATTTAGCTATGTCTCTAACTCCTTGCCTCTGTGTCTTTATTGTGGTTGCTGTTGTTTTTCCTAAATTTCACATATAATATATTTGATTTACCCCTTTTTATACCTTTTGTCTTGTGCAGCCCTATTTAAAGAGTTGGTCCCAGGACCTTGGTGTCCCCATTCTGTCAGTAGACTACTCTCTGGCCCCAGAGGCCCCCTTTCCCAGGGCTCTTGAGGAATGTTTCTATGCATACTGCTGGGCTCTGAGAAACCAGCACCTACTAGGTACCAACACATCTCACAGCACTTTACATTTACTATTTACTTTTCAGTGGGAAAGTGTATGCATCTTCCAATAAAGGAAAAGTTATTAGAATTAGTGAGCCGGCACAACCGAGAGCTAAAACTCAAATATTTCAGAGTGAAGTTGTCCTGTTGCTCATGTTTACCAATTCACCCTATCTCTCGAGAGGATTCATGCATCACTTTCAGCATACTCCTGCTGCAGCACAACATCTTGCACTGTACCTGTTGTTCAGCAGTCTCAAATAAATTGTGATGCTCAGTATTCACGCAGAAATCCAATTCAGGGCACATCTGACTACTAAAGTGCACTCAAGACCATGGTCATGGGACAACACCTCTTCAGAGCAGCCATATTCAATGATTTTTACAGGGTAGAGTTAATATACTGTTACTTGAATAAGTGTCAAACACTGCTTTTTTTTTTAAAGGCCAGTAATTTTGGTATAGTGGCAGAAAGTGTTTTTCTTGGAATTCTCTTGCTTCTTCACCTTTTTTTTTTTTTAAATTTTTTTTTTATATATTCACCATTATTATCTCCAGGTTGGACTGGAGAGAAAGTGTGTCTGGCCGGTGACAGTGCAGGAGGCAACTTGTGCGTGACGACATCGATGCGCGCTGCTGCCTTTGGTTTGCGAATGCCAGATGGCATCGTGGCAGTCTACCCAGCTATTCTGCTGACTGCCTATGCATCGCCCTCCCGTCTGCTAACGCTTATGGATCCCCTGCTGCCACTCAGTGTGCTCTCCAGGTGCCTGAGCGCCTACGCAGGTATTTGTGTGTTTGTGCGTGTATATCAACTATCACAAGTCAAAATTCTTTTTTCATTTTAATCTGGAAAAGTATATGATTTCATCTTTTTAAATACTCGGTGTCTTTGCCATTTGCTGCTTTAATTTATACATAAGCTAAAGACTGTAATTGTAGGTTTGTTAACGTTAATGACAATAGGAAATATTTCCATTAAATGATAAGCCTGCAGTGGTGTCTTCAGATTATGACTGCACTGCCCATTTTTTGGTTTTAGGACAGTAATAAACAGTGTTATTAATCATGAAATTGTTTTACTATCCCGTATCTTTACTGTATTGCTCATTAATTATCAAATTTATTTTTCTATTATAAAGTTTTATTGACAAAACAAGGCTTTTAGTACTATATTTGGTAAAATTGGAGAAACTTACTTAAAATGTTTTACAAAAATATGTTCTAGTGTAAATTGAAGCCTTATCTTGAAAACCTGCCCCAATAGGAAGCATTCAACCTAACTCCATATGCATTCTTTTGGTATGTTGCTGTTAATACATCTAAAAAGCATGATAAACACTTGCAAGTTTCTTGAATAGTGTCTCTAACCAAAGCGGGACTGAGCTGAACTGCAGTGACTGGAGAATTTGTCTGTTCTGTGTCTCCTTTCTGTAACTAAACTAAAACACCAATAATTTTCTATTCAGTCCCGCTGTCCTCGCTATGTATTGCAGTTTGTAATACAAATTACTGTGTGGCAGCATTAAACCCACTGTGTGAGTGGTTTCTTTACTTATTATACATTTTACTTTTATCGCCTTCCCATCTTTTCATGTTGTTTCTCATTTGTGCTTTTTCAGGATGAACAAAAATGCTTTCATCTCTCTTGTACATCGATCTTCCTCTCCAAAATCTTCATTTATGTGTCCTTCTCCAGGCAACGAGCCACAGACTGAGAAACCGGTAGAGAAAGTCAGCACATTGAGCCTAGTGAGGAGAGACACTGCGCTGCTGCTGCGAGATTTCCGACAGGGAGCCTCCAACTGGATTCAGTCTCTGCTGGATCCCAACAGAGCGTCAGCCACCACAAGCACAGCTGCAGAGGCAGCACCAGGACCCACTGGTATGCCTCCTTCTGTGACTGTTTATATGGGTGTGTCTTTGCATGTATGTGCAGTTATTTGGGAACAGTAGGCGAGATGTGGGGCGCATGTGTTTTATTTGGCAGTTGTTGTATTCAAAGTTTCCTGAGGGTGCATTTTGCTTCTTATATATCTTATATGCTCAGATATACACTATATTGCCAAAAGTATTGGCTCACCCATCCAAATAAATGAATTCAGGTGCACAAAGCAAGGTCCACAAAGACATGGATGAGTGAGCTTGGTGTAGAAGAACTTGACTGGCCTGCACAGAGTCCTGACCTCAACCCGATAGAACACCTTTGGGATGAATTAGAGCGAAGACTGCGAGCACTGTGTATTATGTATTTCATAAACACACTCCTAAACCTCGTGGAAAGCCTTCCCAGAAGAGTTGAAGCTGTTATAGCTGCAAAGGGTGGGCCGACGTCACATTAAACCCTATGGATTAAGAATGGGATGTCACTAAAGTTAATATGGCTCTAAAGGCAGGTGAGCGAATACTTTTGGCGATATAGTGTATATTGGTCTTTGGCCAGTTGCATGTGTGTACAGTTCCCACATTATCAGTCTGTTCGTAAAGCTAGTTTCTGTAAGTCTTAGTTCAACAACATAACCTGCCTCAAAGAAAGTTGACAAAAATCCTTTTCAACTTAATCAAATATGGCTTTATTCCTCCCTGTTACGTAACACTCTTGTACACTCATTCATATCAATTCACCTCTTTGAGGCAGCAGCGCTTTGACAGTAATTGTTAATTGTAGCCACTGTAAATCTGGTGGCAAATCGTAATTTCCCTGGCGTCCCCTTAGCTAGGTGACACCCCCACAGCTGCAAGTCCAAACTAATGAGAATGTCATTGGTAGTTGTACATTATTAAAAGGCCATCATGGTGCTCAGATGGTTCATTATTAAAGACACGGGAGATTGGTAGTGCTTTGTGAGGAGACCGGCTACGATGACTCTTACAGCTGTGTTTTGACGACTAGGGGCGGGCGGATGATATCATCATGACAGCACAATTTGAATATAATCCGCCTACCCTCCCCCCCCGCCTTCTTCCTGATGTATCCTAATTTGCATTTTAGACGTTTAACTGTTGGCTGTCATGCAGAGGGCCGAGGATAAGGCTAAACACAATAAATTAAAGTGATTGTGTGCTACTATTTATGTTTTTGTTTTTGGTGTTTTTTACCTATGTTCCAGCTGCTATTGGCAGAAACTGCATTCGACTTCATAAATGAACCATCTAATTGTTATTCTTTCCAATTCTCTCCTTTAGATTCAGTAAGGAAGAGCATTTCAGAAGCATCCATGTCTTCCCCTCATGCTGATCCCCCAGTCCCCCCAGATACCTCAGAGTTCCCCACCAGGAAACTATCTGTCAAGAGCCAGACTTGCCTGGACTTGGGATCTCACAACAGTTCACACAGTGCACCGCTGCTCTCTAAACACACTGTACGTCACACTTAAAGAGGTTTACAACGAAATTAGCTTGCCCTTGGTTGGTGCTCTTATCCAGAAGATAAAAATATTAAACAGCTAATTTAAAAGAATAAAAGGCCCATTAGTGCAAATTTAGCCTGCAATTAAAGGAAGTTTTGTAATTAGAATATAGAAAACTTGCACCATATATTTGATATTTATACAGCTTGCCTTAAAAGGACTACACATACAACCCTTTTAAGGCTTTAAATATTTTATCATGGAGTTTTTTTGCCTAGTATTTCACAGTGCTGTTTCACAGTCTATCCTGTAGTTATGTGCATGTTCCACCTTAATGAACTCAGCTGAGAGTATGTCATGTATCCTTCATGAACAGATTGGGTTTTAAAATGCTGACAGAACATCAAAACTTTTTGGGTTGTGCAAGCGCTGGCAAGGTACTGCAGATTATCCTCACATATATTTTCACACAGGCAGGCGGGATTAGTGGCTGGCTTGGGAAAAATGGCAAGCAGAGGTGATGTAAGATTTTAAATATGCTTTTCCTTCTTGAAACGGGGATTGTTCAGTCAAGCCTCTCAGGCACTGAGCCAAGGTCTTTAGAAGATTTTCACAAGAACAAAGCGTTTTATGTGTTTGTAAATATAACTAAGTTTGCTTGTAAAGTACTTTATGCCTTTTTTGTTATTTACATTTACCTTACCTTTACATTTGGCAGACACTTTTATCCAAAGTGACTTACAAGGCAAGCAAAAATCGAAATCAAGGAGACAAGCAAAGTCCTATCAGAAGAAGTGTTTACATTTTATTAGATGCAAGTGCAAGAAAGAGCAGAAAGGAAGTTTTGTATTTTTATTATTTATAGATTTAATTGCATAGGAAGGTGCGGAAGAGTTCTGTTTTCAGCACTTTATTGAATATTGGGATTGAGGTTGCTGAGCGTGCAGAGTTTGGTAGCTTGTTGCACCATTGTGGGATCACTGAGCTGAAGAGCTTGGTGTTGGTGTTTCCTGTGCATTGCTGGGACCACCAGACATCGTTCATTGACAGAGCGCAGTGGACGGGAGGGATTGCAGACCTGGATGAGGGAGTTGAGATAAGCAGGAGCTGTTGGGTTGACCACCCTGTAAGCAAGAGACAGAGCTTTGAATCTGATCTGGGTAGCTACAGGAAGCCAGTGTCAAGATCTGTAGAGTGGTGTGACATGAGTCCTTTTTGACTGATTAAAAATTCGGCCTGCTCCCACATTTTGCAAGGTTTTGATTGTGGTTAGCACTGCAGTAATCAAGACGATATATGACCAGCGCCTGCACAATGAGTTGGTTTGTATATTCTGTGAGGTAGGGTCTTCTGTCCTCACCCTAATCATTTCTCATCTCTTCTGTTCTGTAGCCAGAAGATGTGAGTTTCTTCCTATCCAGTGATGCTGATCCCACCATGTTCAGTGACCTATCCTCAGTGGCCATACCACCACCTGCTGTAGAGGAGGGATCAGAACTGAAGCACCCCCGAGAGTTTCCACTTGGGTTCGAGCCACTGCGTTCAGAACAGTTGGCTGAGATGAGGGTGCAGACCTCTCCGGTGGTCAAGGATCCTTTCTGCTCTCCACTGCTGGCCCCTGATAGCATGCTGAAGGGGCTGCCACCAGTGCATATAGTGGTAAGAAGCAGCAACAGTTGAAATGATTAACAAGATCAGGTAGGGAAATGGGAAAGGAGGGCATATGTATATGTACATTTAAACACACAGCTCATTTGCCAGAAGTGTTAGATTAGATGTCAGTCACTGTTTTGAAGAGATAGTAAGGCAAATTCCTATGAGTACCTTCATATTAATTTGACAAGATTTAAAATGAGCAGTTATGATATTGTTAAAGCATGTAGAAGCTGACCAGCATATTAGGATTGTTTATGATGGTCAAGAGAAGGGATGAGGAGTTGTAGAGGGAAAGGAAGGCAACCTTAAAATGTTTAGAGATGCTGAATACCAAGGACCATACAAAGTATACATTGTTGGAACAGTGAGATGGAGTTTAATGGGAGAGCTGGATGGGGTTGAGGCCTGCTCTCTTCTGTTGGAAGTGGGTTAATGTAGAAATGAAGAAATTGGTGCAGATTTTAAAGTGGCTAGAGTGAGTCAGCGAGAATGTAAAGAAAGCAGGGACAAAAGAGACTGGGACGCTTGGCTTCCTTTTCTTCATCCTTTAATTAAGATTCTTGACATGTCTGAAGGGAATCCTAAATAGCTTTTCACCATTCCAACCCCTTCCCTCCCGCTTGCTGCTTCTTCTCTCTCTCTCCTATCAGGCTTGTGCACTAGACCCCATGCTGGATGACTCTGTGATGTTTGCCAAGCGTCTGAGGAACATAGACCAGCCTGTCACTCTGTGCATTGTGGATGACCTCCCCCATGGCTTTCTCAGCCTATCACAGCTCTCGAAGGAGACGAGGGAGGCTGCTAACGTCTGTGCGGAGCGTATTCGCGCAGTCTTCACCCATGACACGCCCCCAGAGCCACGCAAGCACCGCAAGCTGGAACGTACTGATAGGGGCGTGTCAGCATCTTCTGGGGAAACCAGTTCTCTCTTTGTTGGCCACATTGAGGGAGGGGAGCTTGCTGATGAAAAAGAGGCCAAAATTGCTGATAGGGAGGGCCTAGTTGTTGTGGCAGCCCAGAATAACACCGACGCTGGTAGGATTGGCGCTTAAAAAAAGGATGAATAGAAAAAAAGACTTTAGATCACACAAGGAATAAAAGGAGCAAGCAAATGAAATTCAAACAAGTTTCGGCATTGCAGTGCCTAAAAGGGAGAGAGTATCTTAAAAACAGAAGGGAGAGGTGGGCCTTGCTAGGAGAAAACAACATCGAAGAAGTACTGAAAAATAATTTTCTATTTCACAGTTCTTGCAAATGCACCATTATGCACCAGCACAAATCTGGCAGACAAAGTGAACACGCCCACAAAAGACAGTCGTGTTCAAGAATTAAATGGTAATTTAGCAGCTACTTAGATCAAAGACCAGCACTCAC
This sequence comes from Channa argus, assembly GCF_033026475.1. Lineage (NCBI taxonomy): Eukaryota > Metazoa > Chordata > Actinopteri > Anabantiformes > Channidae > Channa > Channa argus. Next base: position 9,058,301 of record NC_090203.1, on the reverse strand, counting down.
CCACACATGCAGCACACATACTTAACAGAGTTACCGTTAGGCAGCAGAGGCTTGGACATAAAGCAGCACAAAGGATTCTTGAGACAATGCGTGATTGGGTGATTCATCTAGGACTCATTTGAGACCTTAATCAGATAGTGGTAGGCACACTATGTGGTATAGAGTCACCCCTGTCAAAATGGCCACTTGTGCTTTAGGGAGCCGCTCTAAATCTCACTTAATAACTCCACATTGTGTTCTCCATTATGCCAGTTTGGCAGTCAATACAGCTCACTTTGTGGATAGTAACTCTGTTGACTCTCTCCCAAATACAATTACAAAGCTAAAACACAACATACTCAAACTGGATAGAAACTGCTTGAATTTATTTACTTCTTTCTTCACGTTCTGTTGTCGTTTAACCCATAATATTAACACTATCTAGTAGTATTCTTTGTTGTTATTTATATAATCTATTCCTGCAGTGTAATCCCAGAGTAATTAGTTTTTTTTTAATTAATTTGTAAACTATTCTTTAATGTAATATTAAGCAGTTTATTCCACATTTCTGAATGCACTTAATATTTACCTCTGGTTCTTTAGCCACAGCTGCTTCCAGATTCCTGCCTTTCGTCTCTATTTTCAGTATTGCAGTCTTGAAGTACAGAGCAAATGTAGAATACATAGGGACACGGTTCCCTATCTAGATGGTGCTTTTTTGTAGTGCTGATATTAGTAATGCAAAGATTTGCATTTATTAGGTTCATCAATTAATTAGGTTAGTACTGGGAGATGTGTGAAAATGCACTGAGAATTATTATTTTCTAAAAACAAGTAAATACATTAAAGCTTGGGTCACATCTTGAAACAACCATAGCTCTCACATATCTGAAAGAAGCACAGTTACTATATATTTTATTTTAAAATTGGAAATAATCACTGGAAGTTCGGCAACAGCAGACCTGGAATAAAAGAACGAGGGGCAGCAAACTTCACTGCACTGATTTCCTCTCAGGTTGTCCCTAGTCCTCTCCAGGAATTATTGCTTAATACTTCTTCGCACAGTATGCAGTGTGTCAAAATACCACTTCTCAAGCCAGAGGATTTCCTGCCTGACAACCTGTTCCTGCAGATTAGAAGCTTTTAGGGAAAGCTTGAGGGCCCTGATCAGAAATGATTGTAAAAGCCACTGAACTTGCTTTGGCTATCTAAAAGTGGCTGACATCCAGATGTTTTTGCTCACCACCATCACATTTGGTTGACTTTGTTTTTATTAACCCGAGGACACTCCTCTGAGCATAATGCCACTGAAGCACTTTGAAGTACTCACAAATGTCCTTCAGAGGGTCAGTCCCTCCATCAGGTCCAACTAAATTTAGATGCCAACAATGCTGGCACTGGCCTGCCCTTGCCTGGTAACAGAGCATAGGTTGCCAGTTCTGTAGAGAGGGATGCTGTGTGATGAATAGGATTTAGCTGAAGCTCCGAGTGCAAAAATCCTCCCTCCCGTAGAAGAGCAGGATTTTCGGAAGCAAAGTCATTGTATAGGATTAGACCGTACTCAGTTCTGTCAGCTCTCAGTACTTACTGCAGTATTTTTAGTCCGATTGTTGGAGAGAACCCGGGCTGTGAAGAGGAAGAAAGTAATAAACTCATCCTTTCTGATCCTAAGTTTGTACTTGCAATGGTAGCTGCTGTTTATGCTCACTCTGCACTTTTAGTAGATGGTTTGTCAATCAATGTGAGCTCATACGTGTCATTTATTATTTTCTTTGCTTAGGGACTGTATATGTGGCTCAAGTGTGTGCATGTACATATGATCACAGTATCTGTGGTGTGAGGAACATGAACTCACACATGGGCATGTCCTCTTTGTTTTCACTTTCAAAACTGGAACAGCAATAAGATTAGATTTACTTTTACATACCTGTTGTTGAGAGCATCTTTAAATAATCCAGTTTTTGTCTGTGACTAAACCCCCCAGCAGGGTTGATTAGTTGTTAGCACTTTATGCCGTTGTGTGCTACAAGAAAACTTAAAAAAAACGTTGCTGAGTATTGACCTCCATATGCCTTTTTATGGTTTTATGTTACTGATGCTTACTTCAGAGTAGGTAATGGACCAGAGAGTCCATCTAGTGGTCTGGACAGGCGAGTTTGCAAATGAGTCAGTTTTGCCTTTATGTGGATTTTGTGGTTCCACTGAAGTTTAAATGCTGCCTGCAACTTTGAGCTGCAGTATTTAATTCAGTGTTGTTTAAATTAGTGTTGCTGTATTTGTCTTGAATGACTCACAGAGCAAATTTATAATCACAAATTCTTCTTGTGTGTACAAACTAGTTGTAGTAGTTCTGTGCTGTTTTTTTGGTTCAGTTGTACACTTGTACAGCATACCTCAACAGTGTTGCTCTTCAAAAGCTCCCCTGACCGGATATTTTCTTTGCCATAGGCTGATTTTGGTGAAGTGCAATGCAAAACTGCTGCAAACATCAAATGGCTGCTTTTATTAGGTTGATATTTACAATTGACCTAATCATATTTGCAAAAACAAATTCATTTTCTGCCAGTCTCTGTTTCCATAGTCAGAAATGTGGTTTCTTATTGTCCAAGAGTCCTCAGTCTTATTTTACAAATGCATCAGTGCATTAGACTGATCTCTGCCGCTTCTCAGAGAAAATTTCTTAAGAGGAATACTGTGTGACGTTAATGTGCACTGTTGATCATTTCAAGCAGAACCAAAGACTGCAGCCAGAGTCCTGTAACAGATGTAGTGTCCTTGTAGTTTATTGTTTGCTGTGAAGTGGTATCATTGAAAATGCAGGTGCTACTCTGTGTCATAGCCTATCTGCACTACATATGCAAATGACTCCGCACTGTAAAATGCCGTTCTTGTGTAGAATATAATTAATTACACACACAAAAAGCAATAGACTGGAAATAAAGTTGTTTTGAGTTTATTTGTTTTTTACATTTTTAAATTTCCATTTATTGGAAACGCAACAAGTGCAAAACCTGTGTATAAAAAGTGTATTAAATATAACATGACTTATAGGTATTTTTACCATCAGAATGGTTAATCAGATTGATTGCACAATAATTTGACTGTATTTTCTTTGCAGGTTTAATAATAGTGTTGTCTGTGATGTGAGTAAACTGATTTTTTGGGGGGCGGGGGGATTCTTTTGTTTTTTTATTTTTATTGAAATCAATATATATTCTCCCATGAATAAATAATTTTGTTCAAACTCATAAATCAACCTTTTGTTAATTCTGTTTGTTTGACTAAAAGTCACCAAGAATAAGCAATGTAGAGAGACAGGTTATCTATCTAAATACTTATTTAAAGATTTTGATTTCAGAGTGCATTTGTAACTACCAGAAACACCAAAATGAATTTCACTGTTGTCTTGAGTTTCTCAGTACATGCGGAAAGGTCACCAACTATGGCGACCTTTTGTTAAACATATAAATTGTCAGATCAAATCCAGAAATGCAAAATGCACAGAGCTCTCTTTAATCACTTCTTGGCACAAAGGTGGAAAATAAGTACCATCCAGTTTTTAGGAACGTTAATGCATACACACACACACACACACACACACATATACTGTCAGATCAAGATTTATTGGAGATTAAACTACCAAATATTAAAAATTAGCAAGAAATAACTCAAGTACAAGCTTTGTTTACTGAATGGAAGAATTATTAGTGTTTGCTTATGGTCACGTTGCTTATGGTCTACTACTTTTATCCACTGAAACAGCTGGATTACTTCTTCCACAGCTGGTTCTGAACAGGACTGGAAACACTGCTGCAGTGTGACATTTTTCAGCAGTAGCCCCATCAATTAGGCAATATGCTTCTACTGTTGACATATCCTGCTGATTAGTGATATAATAGTTTGAGTCAGGGGGCCAGGCACCCTCTGTCTCACTGCTACTTCATTAGAGCTTTGACCTCTAATGAAAACATGATTGCAATCAGCTGTTGAATTTTTAATGTGTGGACGTGTCGCATTCTCAAAGCACGAGCGGAACCGGGGCGCGCGCTCTGTAACAACCACCATCCTCGCAAACACTCAGCATCCCTCATCCAGGTTCAGCCGCCGGAGGGGGCCCACATGCATCGAAAGGGACCCGCGTGCACGCGCCCGGTTCCTCTCTCGCTCCCCTCTGCTTGACACCCTTTTTCTGCCGTGCGCGCTCCCGCGACGAGACAGGCTTCAGGGAGCCCGGAGAGCAGACGAGCGACAGCGGGGGAGAGAGAAAGATGGAGGTGAGGGTCGGGGAGAGACTCCTGTGCCTGGTCGTGCTGTCCAGCGTCCTCTGCGTGGGTTCAGTTTCTGGGAAATACGTCAAAGGCATCGTCAACACCAAAGAGGTGAGCTCTGTTTATTTTCTCATATATGCGGTTAGTTGCCACTTACGACACTGAGACCGCCACAGACCAACAGGAGTCGGGATCGGACTCGACTGCGTAACCACACGCAGGTGTCTCTCTGCGCTCGGCTGTTCGCGGATGGACGGAGAGGCTCCGAGCACTTCAATGTGAAGTTGCCTCGTATATTCACGTGGCTGTGTACTGCCGCCATATGACACACTCTCACCTCGATTCTGCCTTGCAGTTGCGCGCCTGCGTGCGTGTCAACTGTGGCGTATATTTTACCCTTATTATGATGCTCTATGGCATCATCGTAGCCTCGGTAAGCGGCATCCCACCAATCCACGGATACCACTGAGCCTCCAGCAGTGGTTACTCATCTTGAGATCAATTCAGCGAATCCTGCGTGATTTCTTTTACCATGTTTAAATGTAAATTAGCAGTGGGCTCTCTCTTTATTGGAAGACCTGTTACAGGTGTGCGTCACATGCCTTGTGGCGCGCAGCGGTGGTTTTAAGCTCCTTGAGAAACTGGGCTCCGTCCAGTCTGCTCAGGGGTTTGAGTCTGTTTTTAGATGGACCAGCATCGACATCGTAGCTGCCCTAAAAAGATCTGAGAGTTCAAATTGTTACAGTAACCGTACAGTTGGGGGGTGGCTCTGGGTCGTTTGTAATTCAGGAGGCTACCACCTGCTGTTCCAAATCTCTGCTGCGTATTCTCCCGAGTTTGTGAATCGAGTTTGACATATCAGAGTAGTAAAGTGGAGCCGTCTACCATTTTGTTGTGAGTTCAGAAATAGAGGCCACTCTGCAGACGAAGAAGCCTCTTAAACCACTGTCAGATAAATCTTGCATCATAATTATCTGTGTTTGTTGTGTAGCATTGTGATACACTTGTTGAAATTTCTGCAGAAGCTGCACTTTCCAGTCAACAACATCAGGTGCATCTGAAGTTTCTTCTTCATACAAACATAAAGAGGCGATTTCCCAGAGCCCAAGTTGACAAGCAAATGTCTGTTGGCAATGATTTAAACCTTAAAAAAAGCAAAATGTCCTCACATTTGGAGAGCCAGATACATCACATGCTTATCATTTTGGTTCTTGTCCTCATTAAGTCACCCAGTTCTTTCAGATTTTAACATGAGCTACTGTGTGGATCTGGTGCTTGTTTATTTATTTATTTTTTAAAGCTCCATTAATTGTCTTAAAACTAAGTATAAAAACCTAAACACTGATTTTTGTACTAAGAATGTGCACTCAGGTGCTTTTGCCTCAGATTTTCATGTCTTGCCAAAATGGGACTTGGCAGAAACAAATGTTGAAATAATTGGTTACATTTCTTGCATAGCACCTACCTGTCCTTTCCAAGACTGATTCTGTCAGGCACCAGGATATTTGAGTGAACAGGGTTTAATTCTTACTCCGGTTTAATTGTCGTGTCTCAGATATCAATGGATTTAAAACTGCGTCATTAACTGAGAGACTAGTCACCAGTTTGTTGACCCTGTCGGTCAAAATGGATAAACTGAACAAGAGTGGCTCATCAATCAATCCATCACCGCTGCTAAGATGCCCTTTAATGCAGCTCTGAATCTGCACCTGTGTTCAGTTGACCTATTGGCCAGCAATAGGTTGCACTGGGAAACTTCCAAGTGTTGGTGTATGTGTGTGTGACACTGGAGTAGAATCTCTAGTCCTCTGCAGTACAAATAAGAAGAGAGCAAGTCAACCAGCACAATTTCACATGTTTTCAGCTCGCCTGCTTTGGCATTTTTGCTTCAAAATGACCTATTTACAAATGAACTGAGTGATTTAACAATGCAGCAAAGCTAAAATAAAGAATAAGGAATTAGGAAGTGATTAAGAATAATTGGGATATGACTTTTAAACCTTTCCTACCTTTTTCTTTAACCTCATTGTGAGTTTCCGCTTACCCTTGTATGACTGAGCCTGTCTAGAATAATTTGGCAACCAAAACAACAGAGCACTTTAAATGACATTAAGCAACATCCAGCCTGACATGTTGAGAGTGTGTGTGTGTGTGTGTGTCATCAGTCATGCTTGTGCATTTCCAAGGTCACCCAATCAAAGTCCTCCCTCTGTCTCTCTCTTTCTCACATACAAACACTTCGCTCCAGCCCTATGATGCTGTAGCTGTATCAATGTCTTCAGAGGTTAAGGCATAGTTTGGGTAGCGCTGTAAATTGACAGATGCAGTTTGCCACACTGGGAGAGACGAACTGTTAAAAACCTTGGAATATCTGGAGAAATGCAGAGAAGCCATGATATCCGTCTTATGCAGCAGCCTGGTCAACTGATAGTTCATCATGTGTGGAGGCACTGATAAAATTTGCCGGCAGTACTGTAGCTATAAGGTCGGAAGAAGGTCGTGGTTTTGAATCCAGCTGGGGAAATGTGGACAGAGAGAGAAGTTAAAAACTTTCTCCTCCATCAACACAGCAGCACAGAGCCCCTGAGCACGGCAGTAAATCCACACTCTGCTTCAGCCTGTGACCTCTGTGCCAATGGGTTTCTTTTGCAGACTCGTGCTGAACATCTACTAAAGGAAAGTCCTTGTTTGACCTTACGTTGAGCTGACGTAGTGATCAGTTGCATTTTGATAGCACACACTAGCTGTTAGAGGTGTGATAATTTAACTGGGTAATTTTATTTTACCTGTCCTGTGACTAATGAACATATTTTCATCTAACACGAACAGAACCATATAAAAAATAATTAATCCATTTGTAATAAATGCAGTTAGAGTTTTTTAAGGTCACTCCGGGCGGCTTATATGTCGAAGTGTCTCTGGGCAAGACACTGAACCCCCAACAGCCCATTCCCATTCCATGCCGGCCCCAAGCCCGGTAGAAGTTGGGGTGGGTTGCGTCAGGAAGGTCATCCAGTGTAAAACTGTGCCAAATAAACATGCGCTGTGATCCGCTGTGGCGACCCTGAACTCACGGGATAAGCCGAAAGGACAAAAAAAAGTGTTATGGCAATTTAACTTGACCATATGTTAAAGTTCAATTTGATTTATATAGCTCTTTTCATACACAATAGAAGTTGAAGGTGCTTTACATCTGCATCACAGCAAATTGATAAATAATACAAAAGCACATCAAAACAACTTAATTGTTAAGCCTCAGGGACCCTCAAATCGGACAAGGAGCACCCCCTTCCAAAAAAACCCCCAAACCCCTTAACTGGAAAACCAGATGTAGCTTGTAGCCTTGTTTTGTAAAAATGTAGCTTATACAGGTTGGACTGTCTTTGGTTTAAGCAGTTATGAAAGTTTGTGGATTTGAAGAGTTGAAAAGATCATTTAAGATTTGTGATTTGAAAATGAACAAATGACCTTGAATGTTTTCTGTCTGCATTAAAAACCTAGCAGGCATATTCATTAGCATCCCTCCGCTCTCTGGACCTTCCTCTATCCTAAAATCACCAGCTCATACATCCCGAGGCAAGGCGATGCTGGATGTTAGGGTTGATAAGGCAGCAGTTTCGTAATAAAGGATTTTAACAGTATTCTTTACAGTAAAGAGGCCCACTATGTGATGTCGGATTTTAATTAATGTCACGTCTTCCTTAAAATGTGCCCGTTCTCATTCATGAAATTCACCGAACAGGACAGTTTGAAAGTCACTGAAAAGTTCTTCATGTTGACATTGGAGTAAGTCTTGAATTTTCTACTCAATCGGTTTTCATGCATCTCTTTTTAATGAGGACTTTGTCATTAGATACAAGCACCGTGTGTGTTCATGTGTCCATGAGTCCCCTGCTTTAATCTGCAAATGTGCATATATGGGTGTTTGCGTGTCTGTAAAGTGGGTGTGCATGTAAATCATCCAGAGAAACAAAGGACGACCAAGCTTGGTTGTGCTTGTGCGTGTGTGACCGTGCATGAGTGTGTTTATGTGTCGCAGCATTGTGTAACCCTGACTAATGAATCATTGAGAAACCCAGCGGTCCAGGGTTGACTTGACTAGCTGATTGGTAATTAATTGTTAATGAGGCTTAGCAAGCAAACAGGGATCTGGAGAGAAAGAGGGGGGAAAAGACAGAAAGCTACAGATGAAAGAATGGAAACTGTGAGGCAGGGAGAAAGAGAGAAGTTAGAGAGGCGGAGGGAATGAGACTGTGAGCCGCTGAGGTGATTGTATACTGCATCAAGGCATAGCACTTGATTAATGGGGTGTGTGTATATACACACACTCGCACGTGCACGCACACACTTAGTGGGGTGGCTGAGTGACTCTGCATCACAATGCAGTGGCCACAGGGAAATAAGAAGACTAGAAGGGGATTAAGGTAGACACCTCATCCACTGTTGCTGTTCTCCAGGGCTCGGTCTCTTTTTCGCTCTCCACTGACACACACACAAACACACACTAAGCTCCACTGGTCTAACTAACGGACGCTTGGTTTGGTAGCTGACGTTTGTGGAATAGCTTAAGCCCCGGTGGTGAATTGTGCTAACAGTTATCAAATGCCCCACAGACTTGTTGATGTTGCTTTGGTCCTGTTAGCCTCAGTAGACTGTCTTTAAGCTAAATATGCCACTGATATCTAACCATAGGATCAGTTGCGTATCAGTTTTGTTTGATAACCTTCTTGATGGGTGACATGAAATTTGTCTAAAGTGATCTTGTATCTTGCTTAATTTTCATACAGACTGTACATCACTGCACTATATGGACAGACATTCTAAAAAATGTGCCTCAAAATGTCCTAAACCCCCAAAGTAATCTCTTCACATTGCATATTTTCCATGACCAAAAGTCCTCTACCTAAAATGAATTGTGTATCAAAACCAATGGCACATTAGTTGAGCATACTATACACTTGTTACTTGTTACTTTTGTGCATCCAGTCTTGTGGCAACATGGTAAGGGCACAAAGCCGGGGTCCTAACATTTTTATTTTTTTCACTGGCCTTTGCAGAGCCTGTTCCTCAACCCCATCAAACACCTTTTGGAGGAAGTGAACCACCACTTGTGATCCAGGGCTTATCAACCAGCATCAGTACCTGACCTCACTAATGCCCCTGCAGCTGAAAGGGAGAAAATCTCTTCTGCCAGATTGTGATATCCTGGGTCCCTAGAAGAGTGGTTTCTGTTATAGCAGCATATTAATGTCTAAGAGTAAAAACATCCACAGGCTTTCATCTAATGTGGTAATGTCTGTATTAATCACAGTGCTGTGTGGTCACATTGATACAGTTGGTGATCATCATATCAATGTTTATATTCTGAAAGTGCAAAAAATAAATTTTGTTCAGTAGCAGGTTCGTAAATATTGTTGAGCCCTTTGAGTAATTTTATATCAGTTGATTATTCAGTACTTGCCTCTCTTGAACGTGGTCCAGGAACGAGCTTGCAAAATGCTTGAGGTTGAATGTAGTAGGTGTGTGCGTGTTTGTGTGTTTGTTTGCCCCTCAATATAGCAACCAATTCTAACTAATTATCTGTGTGGAACATTATTGTTCGGCTCCAGCTGTATACTACTGCCGTGTTATTGAGTAGGTATTCTGAAGGACGAGTTTAAGAGAAACTCTGTCTGTGTGTTGCAAATGAATGGCTTGGCCTTTTGATGTTTCTATGGCAGCTTCAAACTCAGGCATGCTACCGTTGCTATGGCAATAATTGGCGGTGGGGGGTGTGCCATGACGTTAGGTGTGATGTGTATGTGTCATGGCATGCAGTAAGAGTCTGCGACAGATGCTCGGGTAATTCTGTGTGTGTTCGTTCAACAAGGGGGTCTTGGCCTCTGGTGAGTTAAACGACAACCCCCGCCACTACCCTGACCACATCACCCTTCTCTCCTATCTCCGGGGATTCGTCTCTGGGTCAGTGCTTCCCTTGGCTGCCCTGGTTGTCATGGATACAGCCTTGAGCATCACCCAGGACGACGCATGGAGGTGGGAGTGAGTTTCGGGCTTCAGTGACTTTTGGAGTTTGCCGTGAATTATAACCCAGAGGCTCCAGGGGCTGAAGCTGGCTGGCAGCAGCAGAAATATGGCTGTGGTTTTGTTTGCTGTGATATATGGAGGCAGCAGTGCTGGCCATGCTACGCTGCTCTGGTTGCACTTTATTTCTCAGCACAGAAATTACTGTGCTTGTTTATGTAGAGAGAACACAGGGCAGAAGTAATTACAAAATGATGGTGCACAGGGAATTTTGTTGGTTGGTTGGAGATCAAGGGTTCATACCAACCAAACTTAAGGCCAGCTTTAATAGAAACACTGTGCTCCAGTCCTTGGAGAGGTTGGAATGAACAACACATTCTTGTGTGTGGTTTGAAGTTGTGGTTGTGTTTAACATTGAAAAAGTTTAATTCATTTTACCGGGAACTAAATAATACCGCAATTAGAACTTGACCATTCATCTGTATTATATAATTTCCTGATAAGACATTGTATGTCGTGTATGATTTAAAGTATACTGTGCAATTGTGCAGTAGCTTCCAATATTGCTGTATGATTTCTGTAAAAAAGATAAATGAATGTGTTTTGTCATCATACTGTATCCAGTGTCACATCACATCATTACCAGACTTGTTATGAAGGCTCAAATGATAAATCATTTATCAAAATAGTGGCAGATTTCTTTTATCTTGGTTGATTGAACACTTTATTAATGAATTATTTCCACATTTGACATAATTTCTCAAAGTTAAGAACTTACACTTTGTCTTTAACTTGTAACTATATGATTTTCTATAGAAAGATAGCTGTAAGTGAGTAGTAATCAAAGTGAAAGGTCTAAACCATTGGCTCATGCAAGTTACATAAATTTCATCACGGCAACTCCTAAAATGACTCAGATGTGTCTAGGGCTCCAGCGTCCCTGTACGTACTTTTGATGTCGTCTGTACATGCTTCTGATGAGTCGGCTGATGGTGTCCCGTGGGACCTCCTCCCAGACCTGGGTCAGGCATTCTGTGAGCTCCTGGGCAGTCTTGGTGGTGTTGGATGCATTATCCCATAGGTGTGCAATTGGCTTTAGGTCAGCAGAATGTGGGTGCCACATCAATGCCTTTGTCATCCAGGCCAGGCATTGCCCTGCACCAGAAGGAAACCCAGGACCCACTGCACCAGCATAAGATCTGACAATCATTCTGATGATTTTATCCCCTACCTCACCGCAGTTTGGTACCAACGGCTATGACATGGAGGTCTGTGCAGACCTATAGGGATATTTCTCCCCAGACCATCGTTGATGTGTAACATGCAGCACAGTTATTTTTTTGGGTTTTGTAGGGTCTGTTCCTCCTTGCACCAGGGATCAATTGCCACTCCCGGTGTTGTTTTGTTACCCTCTTATGGCCCCGTCTAGCTCCCCTGGTGTAACGACTGGTCTCCTGGTATCTACTCCATGCTCTTGAGACCATGCAGGGAGATGCATCAAACTTTCTTGCAATTGCACACACAGTATGCCTGGTGCCATCTTGGAGTAACAGGACTACATGTGGAACGTGACTAGGCTGTAGGTACACCCTCATGCAAATCCACTAGCAAAACACAAAGCTTGAAGAATTAGTCAGGAAAGTTAAGGAGAGACATGCAAATACATGCAAAACCATTACCTTTTTTGGCAGTTGTCTTGCTTTTACCTCTATTGCAGCTGTTGTCATTTTCATTTGCACCCAAGCAGGTGAAAGTGATTCACAATCATTTGTGCTCCCTAAACGGAAAGTTTCATGTTCCTTAAATTTGACTGCCTTGATGTTAAACTGTGATGATTAGGTGTTCAATTACAGTGCATTTTATTTGGTTGCTTGTGTTAGGACAACATTAAAGCTGATGATGTGTTGTTTAATTCTGTTCTTAAAATATACCTTTTTATGAAAAACTGTAAAAACCATTGCTTTGGTACTAAAAGTTTGTCAGGAGCTGCGTAAAGACACTGTACTACTGAGCCAAGTATATTATATTTGACTTTGAAACATCACTCGTCTCTATCCTAGTTGCTCATTTATGCTAAATTGAAGTCTTTCAACTGTCCTTTTGTTGACTGAATTAACTGTATAAAAGTTTCTAATTGACTCTTAATTTGACTCAGTTAAGCGGAGTAAGTCCAGTTTTAGTCTCTGTTGCTAGTCTAAAGCTGTTTCTCTCTTTTGCTTCACTAATTTTTCAAGACTCCCTGTTGACCTGATGTCTCATTTTGGTTTGGAGCTCTTCATTTACAGTGGCTGCCTCAGAGGGGCCTACTCCCCCTGGGCAGTCTTCCAGAAGTGTGTAAACTCCATATAAGTGATGTGGTGTTAGTGCTGTGTTCAGCACTATGATCCATATCTTCAGGAGGCGTCTGCCTACAGCTGTATAGTAAACAGACCACCAGTGACTACCTGCCATGGTGCTGCTGCTGCAGTGCCTTATGTAAGCTCAGTGAAGTACACTATCAGCATTAATATCTGGTCTTATGCTGCCAAGCTTATGGCAGAATAACATTAAGAGTAGATACTTTTTTTTTTTCATGTTTTTTGATTATTAAGGTGCTCAGCAGCCACTTAATGTGCTCTCTGTTTACCCTCATGAAATTTACCACCTTGGCACAAACTCCTTCCTCCACAATTTTCTTCTTTTTTCTCTTCTCATCTTCTTTACTTGTTTTTTTTTTTATTGCTGTTTATTTCTGGTCCAAGAAGAAAATCTGTTTATGTGTTGCAGAATCTAGTTCATTTTATATTTAAATTTCTTTTCATTTTTGTCCCCTCTTATCTCTTGACTACAGGACTGGGTTTTCCTCACTCGCTTCTGCTTTCTCACTGACTTTGGACATCTGGACTTCCGGTTTCGCTATCCAAAGGTAGTATGACTACATTTAAAATTTTAGTATGTTTGTGTGTCTGCATCACGCACTTGCTTTCCGTGTTTTATTTATAAAACATTTTTCTACAGTGGCCCAGCTTGCCCACACTTTTTTTCATCATCCTTTCCTTCTTCCTCTCAGCTTGTCTTTCTTTCTTTCATCTTACCTCATCCAAATTGATACTATTGCTGTCTCTCCTCTTCTTCCTTAGGCTGTTCCTGCTATACCCATCTCATACTTTTTTTTTTTTTCCGCCAATTCCTTCTTCCTACTCCTTCTCTCCCCTGCTCCATCTTTCAATGCGCCTTTTTTGTTCTTCCGCTCTGCCTTCTTTTACCCATGCCACACTTTGCAGTTTTAGCCTGCAGACTTTGGAAACAGTTTTTGTCGTATAAATCTCAAACCATCTCACTGCCTCCTCTCTGTGTGCACATCCCACCCCTGCTTTTCTCCTAATCTCCTTCATTCTCTCTCTCACTGTCTTTCCTCTCTGCAGTCTCGCTGTTGTCAGAACATATTGCTCTACTTTGATGACAGTTCTCAGTGGCCAGCTGTGTACAAGAGGCCTGAAAAGGTGAGATACTGACACCCACAAGCCCTTATTAAATAGAAATACTACTCAGTTTACAAATTTTCATCTCACTGGGATAATAAAAAAGCCCTGTGACTTCAGTTTTAATATTTTGCAAATGAAAATGCTTCATTCAAAGGCAATGATCTATTATTGATGATAAAGGGCATGAAGTGATCGACAGTGGTACAAATCATATTTGAAGCTGCACTGCAGAAAACAAAGGCACAACGATTAATTTCTGCAGATGGTTCTCATACTATACTATTAATGGGACCTTATGTTAGCATTGACAAACATGATCAGATTCATTTCATTAATATTACTATTTAGTTCATAAGTCCAACTGTGACTTTTTTTGGAATGTGCTCAAATATATTAGGATAATATGATAAATAGCGTTTTATCAGCCTTGACTTGAGGACATTCATATCCATATCGAGTGAACATTATCGTTTTAAATGCTGCATTTAAAAAGAAGGAGAAGCTCCATATAGAGCTATGATTCCTGTGCTGCTTACAGAATATCAACACAATCTGCTGGAGTGCAAAGCCAAAACAATAGAACATGCGTCTCCTTCCAGTGTTTAACAGAGTGCACAGTGTGCATTCAGAGCAGTTCCTGCATGGTGGGTTTAGAAACACAATGCCCCGTCCATTGTCGATGCAATGTTGGTTTAACGCCTGGTTAAGTCCATGACTTTGTCTTTTTCTGTAATGGATTCATGTAATATTGACCTGTTCCTCAGCTATAAGACTAATATGCATGAATTCTTAATCTGTGCTTCAGTAGCACATATATGCCACTCCTGGGTACAATGAGATATAATGTAAAACAGTACATAGCATCAACATTAAATTGCTTTCCCAGCCTGTGAATAATGTAACCATTTATTGCAGAAAGATATTGGTATCCATTTTAAAGCTGTGCATGGCATCTCATGTGACTTTGTTATTGAATATAAACTGCTTAGATCATTTTTGCTTTGTGTGTTTTGTAGCATAATGTACCTAATATGAAAAATCCTTGCTAAAACAGTCCAGCACATTGAAATATAACATTGATCAATAACACCGGCACAAGCCTTGTTTTTCAATGGGAGCCAGGAAAAGGCTGGTTGCTGTCACCTTCCTACCTGTTCTTGATTATGGTGACTTGTTATACATAAATGCACCAGCACAACGTCTCCGTATGTTGGACTCACAGTTTATCACAGGGCATTAAGACGTGTTAACGCATCCCTGTGCTTTGTGCTCCAGAGTGGGCTGGCCTTCCGTCTGTGCCGCAGATGAGTCATTGATATGTTTATTTATAAAGCCCCACCAAATGAATTTGCCTCTTGTTTTTGCGAGTTGATGTCATGGTTCTTATCAACCAGTTATCATCTCAGATTATGGGACACAAATTTCTTGTCTGTTTCAAACAGACCGAGATGGGGAAAAGAGAGATTTCCTGTGTTCTGCTCCCGTCAGCTGGACTACTTAAGCAGTTCAGCAGTTAGGACCATTGTAAACTACAGAGCAAAACAAATATGTGCTGGCTGTCTATGTTCCATGTACAGAAGCAATAGTATGTTCTAAACATACACTAGCTCCATTAACAGTGATCTGCTATTGTGTAAACAGAACTCTTTGGCTCTCTATAGCTGTATTTTGAAAATGTAACCTGTGTGTTTTATGTTTGTCTGACTGTGCAATTGCTGTGGTCTTGGCCAGGTCACTTTTAAAAAAGATCTTCTTGACCTCAAAAGGCTCTACATAGTTAAAGAAATGATCATACAAACATATTGAACCGTGCAGTCATTTTAGTAAAATATTCTTCTTGCTAAAGTTTTGACACGCAAAGTTAACATATTGATGAGATATTTTCAGCAGAGCTACAGAAAGTGCACCTTTTCTCGAATCTCAGACAGATTCTGGTGTCCCTTTCCTGTCACACAAGGAGAAATCCATCACTGAACAAACCAAAAAATGTGTCAATTTTAATTCCTGCAATTCTTCAATAAACCAGAGGGCTACACAGGCACGATTTCAGTTAAAATTCAATAAAAAATCTTGCATTTTTTCGACTTCAAAACTCTTTTGCATTTAGTGTTGCTCTATTATTTAACATGCATACATCATTACACAATAACAGTGTGCAACACGTTTGTGTACGCTGTCTAAGCTATAATGGGGAAAAAATTTGTATTTTAAAAACGAATGTGATAAGTGGATGCAGTGAGCCGTTTTTGAATGTTTTAACATTTTTCTTTTGCTTCGTTAGAACTGTTACCAGAAGGAGGCAGTGCTGAGACCTGAAAACAACCAGGTCATCAACCTCACTACACACTACACTTGGTCGGGCTGTGTGGTAAGAAAAGACACACGTGCATATACAATATATGTAACAAACATGCCTGAAGTGAGCACCATTGTTTTTGTCCCCAAACATCCATTATGCCAAAGTTTCCCTAAACTCAACAGTCCTCACAATCCAGTGACCTAATGGTTTGTGATTGCAGTAAACACACCTGTACTGCATAACATTATTCATTTTTATCTTATTTTCGCCTTTCCTACTCCATATGGTTTTGTAATGCACAAATGACACAGAGATATGTAAAATAGGAAAACAAGTACACAGCGACACAGACAGAGGGGGTGAGAGCTAATGGACTGTAATGTGTTTTTGTAACATTTTACTGATGCACACATTTCCACAGTTGATGATGCCTCCCAGCCAACCAGAAAGGTTTCAGAAGAACTTTCTTTTCGGTAACAGCTTAAAAAAAAAAAAAAAAAAAAAAAGCTTTTGTCTGGTTTTCAATAAGCAGCACAACGTGTTTGTTTATCACATTAGGAAGTGTGATTGCCAGCATGATTCTGTTGTTGTGGCGGTCGGATCTTTTTGCCACATTTCAGGTTATATTAAGGTGTGAAATATGTTTGTATCTTGATATATCAGGCACTCCCACTCTGCTGTGATAATTCAGTGTGTCTCTGAGGTAAAATACGCTGCTGTTTTGGATAACATCATTTGCGCACACCTCCTCTCCCTCAATTTCTTCACTCCCTCAGGTGGAGGGAGACGGCAATGAGGAGGTTCTGAGCTGTGTCGGAGGCCGCAGTTTCCGCTCTGTGAGGGAGAGATGGTGGTACATCGCTCTGAGCAAGTGTGGGGTAAGCCCTGACCCCTGACATCCTGACCCAACTGACTTTCCTTCCTACAAGGACAGGTGCACTATCAGGCAGTTACCATGGCAATCGACCACTGTTATCACACAGTAGCACAGGGCTCACACGCAAACACACGAGTGCAGTCATGTTTGTTTTCCACCAATCAGTGTCATCCTTGACATTACTATCATCAATGCCATATGCAAACGGTATTTACTAGTAATGAAAGTCAGTTCAAATGGCCTGAGAATGTCTGTTTTCACATTTTAAACCATAGTTTCAAGTGTTTTTTTTTTTTGTTTTTGTTTGTTTTTTTTGACTGAAGATGTTTCAGTCCCAAGCAGCAGCACCAGACATTAAAACTGCAAAGTTCAGGTAAGGATGTACCGAGCACACCCTGAGGAAAGAGCTGCGAAATGCTGGATGTTTTAAGTCAACTTTTTATGCTAGCTCCCTATAAATTTTAATTCACCTCAAACACACTTCTTACTCTTGTATGTGATTTCCTATTTGAGCATTTTGGACCAGGCTAGATTTTAAATTATATGAAGTCATTTAAGTGGGCAAAAAAAAAAAAGTGTAAGGCAATTTCAATCTGGGATTATAGTAGACTGATTTAGTTTGATTATGATTAAAAATGTATTATCTATACTATTATAGTATACCAAATAAAGAATAAAAATGTATGACCAAAATGCCACTCCCCCAAAGATCTCACATCTGTGCATCTGGCTCTGCATTGCCTCTGGACACTGAGTCTTCTTATCGCTGCTGTTCCACAATGATTTCTGCACCAAAGCATAAAGACTCTTGATATGCGACTCTGCTTAAAATGTGCTAAACATGTCTTACAAGAACTCCGCTGTAGCCTACTGATTAGCTAGCTTCAGGGGATTTTAAGCATTGTGTTGTTTTATAATGGGACTGGTTGTGTTAATGGTGTGCCAGGAGGAAAAGAGGAAAAGTGGATGCTGCGGTGTGTTGATTGTTGATGTGAGTCTGGACTGGGGCACTTGGTGAAGAAATCATGAGCTTGTATAATGATAACTCTGCTCAGTGATGATACATCCTCCTACACCGAGGGCTTCAGTCAAGGACGAATGCCAGGAATAGGGTGTGTGTGTGGGTGGGTGGGTTTTCACTGTGTGCTGTGTTTTTGTTTTTGAAATTGGGTGAGGAAAAGGATGAATAAGTATCTGCTCAATGTGTTTGCAGTATGGCTGCCTAACTATCAGTGACATACTCTGGGCTACATCAGGGCTGTACTCATGATGCTGTGTGTGTGTGTGTGTGTGTGTGTGTGTGTGTGTGAGCTCTTACTTGTGCCCCTGATGTCGGTGGGTTTGTTTTTGTTCTGTCAGTTGAGAGTACTGGCTGAAAAGGGATATGATTTGAATGGATGTTTCCTGTGGTTTAGTTTCATGCCAGCGGCCGCTGATAGACATGCTGCCTAATACTGTTGGACGTATAAAAGCTCGTCTTCTCTCCCGGGGACATATGCACGCCGCACCCTGCAGCCAATTTCCACCCCTCGTCTCTCGCCACTCGCCTTCTCGCTTCCCTTTCGCTTTCACACCTCTCCATCGTTCCTATCTCTGTCGCTCACAATCTTACGCTGCATCCCGGTCTCTTTCAACTCTCTGTCACCAAGCTGTGACGCTCTCCACACCATTTCATATCTATTTACCTCTTCATCTCCTGCTTCTCCCTGTCAGACCAGGCTGTCTCTAATTGAGTTTTTCCTCTCCATCTTGTCGTCTCACTGGTCACATTTCTTCTTTCCCTTTTTCTCATTCCATGCATTTTCTCTGGCACCCTCACTTTTATCTGCTACTACATATTTCCCTCTCTTTGTTCTTGTTTCCCTCTTATCTTGCTCTCCTTTCATGCACTTTCCATCTCAGCCTTTACCTGTTCTGAAGTGGGCTTAAATCTATATCAGCTCAAAAGCCCTTGAAACCAGATGATGTCTGTCAGTCCTCGCATGCAGAGTTGCCTGCATGAAATTGTAACGTGATTCTAAACATTATTTAACATTTTCACCCAATTTGACTTGATTAATTATAGCAGGAAAGCTCAAGGCTGCAAATAATCATTATTTCATCTTGAAAAAAAAGCAATAAAATTCAGGTCATCACAAATTACAGAGCAGAGGACCTTGGGCACTCAGGATTAAAGCTTTTCAGACAAGTAAATTAGCAGAGTAACCAAATTTGGCTAAAATGTATATAAGCAGTATTTCATGTGGTTATTTATTTCCTCAAAATTTTCCTTGTCATACATCCATCATACTGTAAAATACATCACACATGGGCTCAAATTATTATTTTTTTAACCAGTGTACAGCTACAAGGCTTTGAACACGAACATTTTGACTTGGAGCAGGCGACCTCTCTAGGTAGAACTAATTAGTTAAAAATAGAAAAAAAACAACTCAATAAAATGACTTCAGTGCATCGACCCCAGCATCTGTTGTCTGAGCTCCACTTTAAGGTCTTTCAAACCGAAGTGCAGAAACAGACAGCGTTGAATGGCTATAATCAGCTCCTGCTTTATTATGCTGAGCAGAACTGCTGTTAATGAGACAAAATTACCTCAGCAGGGAACCAAGGAAGAACTGAAATTAGACTGGCTGTTAATGGGCACAGGCATTAAAAAGGGCCAAAATTTCTCAGCTGTCGCCTTGGCCAAGTGCCTCATCTTTCTAGAACAAACACCCACGCCTTCAGCGTTTTGTCCATGTCTGTCAAAAAGAAAGTGGTAAAGAAATAGTCACTTGCAGGAGGAAGATCATCATGGCATCCTGTACCAGATTGGAGCCAGAACCTTCGACTTCATCAGGGTATTCAACAATAAAATACTAATAAACATACTTGGAATAGGCCCAGAGGCAGCACAGCCTATATGTCCTCTGCTTCTTCTTTCAGTTACCTTCATTCATTCAGTCATGGCCCAAACTCTGTTTATAGAGATACAGCACTGAGTTCCACACCAGTTATAGGTTTCTTTAATTTGTTTTGGAATACAGTAAAAACCTTTATCGAGTCAGTACTCTGTTTTGGCAGATACCCTGGGCAGAGGTGTTGTTGTGGGCTAACAGTGTGCCTCCAGCTTCATGGCAACAGTCTGCACACAAAGCCAGATCCATAATGAAATTGTTTTTTGGGTTTTTTTGGCAATACTTGTTGGCCTGCATCAAGCCCTAACCTCAACTAGCACCCCCCCCCACACACACACACACACACACACACACACACACACCCTTTAAATGCTCAACCTAAACTACTAGTGTAATAAAATCTTCCACAATCACCTCCTAAAATCTTGTGGAAATTATCCCCAGACAAGTCTTGACTAATAAATCTAGGGTCACAATAACAGACATTATAGCTAAACAGACAGGTTGTTGTATATCAGCAATAACTGAACACAGCTCCCAGGGGTTCCAGCCAAGAACGACGACATTTAAATGAGACAACTTTAAGGAGTCACATTTTTTTTCTTCTGGCAGAGGGAATCTCCTCCTGCTAAGCTAATGTGTCCAGGTTAGCATCTGAATAAGAGCCAACACACCATCTAGCTTTAGATTCCGGTACAGTGCCCAAAAAGGATGGAATTAGTAACTGCAAAATAAATAATATATCCACTTGCACTACACATCCAACAATCACAAATGAGCATGATGTTCAGTACATAACTGTACAACTCAGTTTTGTAAGAAGTACTCAGCTAAGATGCACCTGGCTGCAGGTTATAATGTGTTTATGTTCCACTCTCTCAAGACTCTCAGAAGTCCTGTGGTTTTTTTTTTCAGTGTGATATGTCAGCACAGTATATAAAAAGTGGAGGCCTTTTTACACCTCAAAATAACAAGCAACCACCATAATGTGGCAGTGACTCCCTGGCTGTCCAACAGAGAGGGAATCCTTGCTGTAAAGTGCCACTTCTTCCCTGCATCCATCTCTTCCCACTTTGCATTTGCTCCATTCTCTTCGCTCTGGCTATGCTCTACCTGCCTTTATTTTACTTTCTCCCTCTCTACATCTATCACTCTCTTTATCTCTGTCTCCTTTCTCTTCGTGTCTGTATTGATTTTGTGGCAGTGCACGCTCCATGCTTCTCGCCCTTTTTGATAGAGGGAGTAAGATGGAGTCTCGGGCTGCCAAATGAAATCAAAGTCTTTTTTTTTTTTTTTCGGCCCCTCCCTCTCTCTTTCCCTCGCTGTACCGCAACAAGCGCAAACTTCATCGGCTTTGAACTTGTGTGTGTGAAATGAGCTCTCTGTGCTCTGATTGTCAGCCCATCTTTGTCCCCTATCTCTTGTTCTCTGCTCCCCACCCAGATTTTTTTTTTTCTCGCTTCCTGCATTCACCGCCAAAAATTTGCATCATTCCGGCAGTGGTGTACCACACAGTCATGGTTGTTTTCCCCATGATATTACTCATTTCCTGCATATTTATATACCCAAATATTTTATCTGCGCCTCATTCCATTACAATTTTATTTACCATAATTATTTAGAGCAATACACATTTATAATAAACCTAGTAAAAACTTGATAATTGTGTGACAATCAACAATTGAAAAATGGAGTAACTCTTCATTAAATCAGTGAAAACAGTCGCCATGGATATAATTCATCTGTCCTGTTAATCTGGGTCATCTTCACATTGGCAGCTCATCAGGCAGAGCAGAGCAGCAGCCTAGATTTCTTTTTCTTTCTCCAATAACTTCCTCCACACACCTGAGGGATCCCGAGGCACTTTCAGGCCAGCTGGGTTACTCACGGACTCTATGGCGCAGTCACCAGATGTGCCATTTGTGGGTGTCCGACCCCAAGGAGAATTTGGATTTTTCCTCCTCCTGGTAAAAAAATAATAGAAAAGGTGAAAGACATCTGGACTCTGTTATTTAAACTTTTTTGTTCCTGTCTCATCAAAGTAAATGACAGCATTAGGCTGAAGTAATTTGGTCTAATTTAAATGTTTTAGTCATCATGTCAACATATAGGCTTAGGAAGTTCCGTGCTTTCTTTATTGTTACTAAGTATTTCTGAGTATTAGTAATTGTCATGTAGCTGGCTGGTACTGTCCTGATTATAATTTTTTTTTTCTATTTGTATTTTTTAGGTCATTCATGATTTATATTACAAGGCTTCCTTAGTTCTGACTAAACTACTGTAAAAACTACACTAAACTTTCCATAATAAGTAAAAAATATATTTGAATATCTTATCAAGTAGCATACGTGTTTCCGCTTGGAGGACCGTTGAAGGGCCCAGATTCATTAAAGCATAGACCCAAAGATGTTATGATATTTCATCAGTCTGCCTTTATTTAGTTCAGTTCAGTAAATTTCTAAATACTTACGCCACTCATTCACCGTATGGTTTCCATTTTAACCGTAAACTTCTGACTTTAAAGAAAAAGGCGTAAAGAATTGTTGCTGCTCATTCCCCAGTTCAGGTTTGTACAGCTCACAAAACCTGTAACACTAATGTAGGAAAATTAACTTTTAATCTCACCTGTCTGCTTGTGCTCCCCTCTCTCAGGGCGATGGCTTGCAGCTGGAGTACGAGATGAAGCTGACCAATGGCCAGTCTTTCTGGACGCAGCATTTCTCTGCAGATGAGTTTGGTAAGAGTGATTAGACCGAAAAAGAGAGATTATGGAAGGAATTGCTGATGGCACAAGCCAACACCACTTAGCACGGCCAATAAAGCACACTGAAGTGAACAAATTACAATAATAAGGGGATGGCTGAATGAATTAATGATGATAGATGAACTGAGAGGAAGGCATGAAAAGAAGAGACCCAAGTAGCTTCTAAATGAATTATTCCTAGCAATGTTCTCTCTCCCACTCTGCTTCTACAGTAACTCTGTTTCCTACCTAATCCAATATCCTCATCACGTACCTGCCTCTCTGTATTTTTCATCCGTTCCTTTTTTTCCCTGCGTCTTCACCTTGATATTCTCTGTATCTCATTGACTCCTTTAACTTCTGGTCACCTCCTCTCTGCATTATCTCTCCTCTGTTTTTTGATTTTATTTACTATTATTTATTCTCTTTTCCTTCAGGAATCTTGGAGACGGACATCACGTTCCTGGTCATCTTCTCCATGGTGTTCCTCCTCTCCTGCTACTTTGCCTGTAAGTACTATCTTTTCCACTTACCGCATTTCTGTTCCTCCCTCTTTTATTAAGAATGAGCCAGTTTATTCTGACTTTTAAAGCACGATGCAGTCATTAAGTAACTTTTCTTCATATCAATTTTAAAATATACATCTTCTCTTAATGGCTTATGAGTAAGTTCTTATGTTTTCAGAGATGAGTAAAGGTGGAGCGTGTTCCTATTTCCTCTTAGAGCCGGGGGTTTGTCAGAACAGAGCACGAACTACACTAATGCTAAAGTGAGAGGATGGTGAGAGCGGGTTGGGTTTTCGTGTAAAGGTGAACGGTTGAGTGGAGAAGGTAGCAGTAGCCTTAAGGGCAGTGAAGCGAGTTTGACACATGAAGGTCACAATTCAATAACCTGCAGCAGCTTAGAACAAGAGCCCCAAGGAGTGACTTGGCCTTAAATGAAAACTCATTCCCAGCATTCTTCATGAAAGGTTAACCCAGGGAGCTGTAGGTATATTTTCTTTTTTCCCATACTGGAAAAACATTCCCTTCATATTCAAAAACATTGAAACATAACAAAAGTGCCTTAACCACCGGCCTCTTTGTGATCACACATCACACATTAGGCCTTAATGGGGAGAGCAGTTCATCAAAGAGCAATGTTCCCTTCTGTAATTGGTACTTTCAAGGATTTTAGATGCATTTTGTGTTAACTTTGCAAGACTTTATTCTCTATTATTTGTTCATTGCAAACAGTTAAAAGATTGTAAATTTTACAAATGCACCCAATTTGCAAAGGGGGCGTCAAATAATTTTGACTGCAACTGTAGTTGGGTTTTATTAGCTCATATTTGCAGTCAACCAAATAAAATGGGTGAGAAGGGAATTTTGTTTGTGTTGACCCACAGCACTGAAAAATGTAGACAAAATAAACAGCCGCAGGGCTTTACAGAAAGTGTGGCCAATCCACAGGATGCACTGTCAGCAATCTTTATAGGGAGTATTACTTCTGCAGAAACTGGATCAAATACAAACTGTAGTCTTTGGATCAAGTACTGCACACACATTTTCTGGACCTAGATGTTTGCTAAATTTATATAATGAGCATCACAGCAAAGCATCAGTGATTGCTTTGGTGCAGAGGTAGATCTAAAAAGATTGACATTTCAATATATGTCCTAAAGCTCCTCTGAGGACAGTAGCGTACACATTCTGACCAGAGAATATTGAGGATTTTAAAGGGGAGACGAGGAAGTAATCTGCATGAAACTGGAACAACCATCATAACGGAGGGTGTCCAGTTGCAACTGGCTGAACAGCACGTTTTGGGATAACTTTTACCTGAATGGATGAGAAGCTCCACAGACAAAACGTATCACATTACTTAATGCAATTAGAAATATACTAGGAAAACCTGTTTTTTTTTTGTTTTTGTTTTTTTAAACTACTACTGACGTTCACAGCTCCGGCCCTGGCATAAAACCACTTTCAGCCACAGACTGAAAGTTAATTTTTGACCCTGGTGACAGCAGTTGACAACAGTCTCATAAAAGGCTTTGTGTAGTAGCTGCTCTGGAGCTTTTGATTTAATCACACAATCATCCACAGCAGATGGAGTTGCCCACTTGCTGTTGGTGGGGGGGGGGGGGGGGGGGGAGTCATTTAAGGACTTGTTGTCCATGTTCCAGCACGGCTACTAAATGGATCTTGTGATGAGATTGTTTTGTCAACAGTCTTCAAATTAATTAACTTAAGCTTAGTCATCAAGCGTTTTACAGTTACATTCCTCCATAAAGAACTCCACCTATAGGAAAAGTGTATTGTTTCCCTGGTACACGATGCTGCAGAAAGGGGAAAAACGATATGTAATGAGGTGCAAATACAGATTTTGAGTCTTGGATTCTGCTGAATTCTTATGGTGATTTATGTAGATTGGAGAATGGTTTTGAATGAACTTATTCACCATGTGTATGTTGCCTTCACCAGCTTCACTGCAGTGCACACAGACATGGAAATATACATTTTAGGTGTTTTCAAAAGCTAAGATCAAACCATTGACATGGAAGTAACATATGCACAAACTGAGCACAAAGGCTGTGATTATATCAAACGTATTCACAATGTTAGATGAATGCTGATTAATATTTTATAACATCTGTTTCATAAAGTCAGTAGAAGGAGTTTTAATTTTTCGAACCAATGCTCATTTACCATCCATCATTCGAAGAAGCCGCAGGAGGATCCAGCAGCACTCGGCAGGCCGAGCTTGTGGAGTGTCTGTGAACCTTTGACACCTCCTCCTCCTGTAACTTTTCCCCTTAGCAACACGTGTTTGTACAAGCATTTTTGCAGTAAAATTGCCTGCTTAAAGAGGCATTAAAAATGTTTCCTCTTAGATTATGGGCAGAGAAAAGAGAAGATGTATAAGGCCTAATTTAAAAACGGGCGTTGCATGATAGATGCATACTAATGGTCATTCCCCAATTTATCTGGCCCGTTCCTTTGTTCTTTTTTTTCTGTACCTTTCTGACTCTACTTCACCATCTGTTAGCATATCTCCATCCTTTTTATCTCTGTCCCCACCAACAACACACACACACTCACACACACACAAACAGGCCTCCATCACCTCTATCTCATTCTTGTTTTGTTTTTTGTTCCCCTTGCAGACAATCTGAAGGGAAGACAGCTTCTTCACACGACTTACAAAATGTTTATGACGGCGGCAGGTGTGGAGGGTGAGAGCTTCTGTCCTGCACAGACACCTCCACACAATACAACACACACTTTGTGCCACACACATTCGAGATGACAATGAGTCTCTCGCATGGCTGCAGCATCTCA
Organism: Channa argus; assembly: GCF_033026475.1. Lineage (NCBI taxonomy): Eukaryota > Metazoa > Chordata > Actinopteri > Anabantiformes > Channidae > Channa > Channa argus. The sequence continues at coordinate 9,032,430 of NC_090203.1, read as the reverse complement.
TACCTTAATCCCCTCTTCAAGAGCAGAGATATTATCGGTCTTATTAGCCTCTGAATGGGAACTATTGCAAACAGCCGTGCTGTGTTACAGTGTTTGGTGGAGCATGCTGTTACTGACAAACACCCCTCTCCTCTCCTCTCCTTTTTCTTCTCCCCACTTATCGTGCTGTCTCTGTTCGCACTTGTATGTCCCCTTCTGCAAATCCCTTCTTGATTCTCCTGCCATCCCTAAATTCTCTTTTCTCCCTCTCCTCCCACTTCTCTCAAGCCTTCTGCTCCTTTTTCATCTCCTCTTTATCAATTTCTCCACTTTTCTGTCTCGCTTCTCTTCTCCTCATTGCTCTCAACTTCTCCCCCGCCCTTTCTCTTTCCATCCCTTCTGCTCTTTACTTCCTTTCTCCTACCTTTTTTAACAACTTCCACTTTAACATTTTCCTTCATACTCTCCCTTCTCTTCTCTCCTCTTTTTTCCTGCTTTCTCCCGTTCTCTTATTTTCCTATTTTCTGCTCCCTGCATCTTTTCCATTGGCAGTGCTCAGCCTGTTGTTCCATTGTGTCTACTGGGGCCTGTATGCTAGAGATGGAGTTGGCAACGGCAGCCTGAAAATACTCGGTGAGTTCTTCTCTTGCATGAGCCACTGACTGACTGACAGACACTGCTTCTGCGCTGGAAAGTCACTCACTGCAGAATGAATGATTGGGTGCAGGATTATGTGACTTTCTGTGTGTGCGGATGTGAACTGATTTTTATCATTTCCCTCTGATATTACAGATTTGGAAACCACAACCTAATTATCCCCTCTGTCTTCTTTCTCACTCTGTCTCTTTGCATCTCTCTATCCATCTCCAGGGAAATTACTGTTCTCCGTCAGTTTCTTGGTGTTCCTACTGATGCTCATATTGTTGGGCAAAGGTTTCACTGTCACCAGGTGGGGGTTTTGCACATTTGTGGCCTGTGTGTGTGTGTGTGTGTTAATTTCAGGCTGTGTGTCTCTGTTTGTGCAAGCCTGTCACCCTCTGCATGTGTGTTTATGCTGCCACTGTCCCTCACTGTCAGGCCCCGCTGTCATAGTCATAATGCCATCAGATGAAATGACAACATGAGGTGTCAGTCAAAATGTCAGTTAATGCACTGGCTCTGATAAGGTGAATGAACACCTGATATGTTTTGGGGGATATTATAGACAGATGCTGCTGTGGCGTGAGCTTGCTTTTGTGTTTTTTTTATGTTGTTTGACAGATTTTGTTTTCTTAGCAATGCCAGCTGACCAATTTTTTCGGTTTGCTCACTCTTTTCTGGCAAGGTTTAGTGGACATTTGCTGTGGACAGACTTTATTTCAGATAGAACTGCACAGACTGTGCAAGTGTTCTCCATTGCTTCAGTATCAGCATGTATCACTTCTACATCGGACGGATGTCTTGCCCCCAGATTTTCATTTGTTTTTTCAGGTTTCTAATTGAGATTAGTTTTCTCTGTCTGTCCCCAAAAGTTGCTTTTTGAGTCAGTTTTTATTTGAGAAAAGGGCAGTGGAGTGTCTCAGTCATGCTTTTTAAAAGTTCAAACGGCTAGTTAATTTGCAGGTGCTGCGTTTGGGTGGTGGTGAGTCGTCATAGTTTAATAAAGATTGGTCCTGAATTGGTTGGATGCCTGCAGATATTTTCCAGACTGAGTTCATTAGTGAAAACCAAGCTTACAAAAGTTCGTAGTTGGTTTTTTTTTGTTTTTTTTTTTACCCTAGAATTACATCCTCCTCCTCTGGGTTCAGAAGATTTTGTGATCACTTGGACTAATTAAACCCTCTTAAAACCCCTGCGAATACACTTAAAACTGCATCACCATCAAGCTAAAACATGGCTGTTTACTTGCAGTGTCTGATAAGTTGACAGTTTGGAGATATATCCCTACGACTTTCATTTCTCTGATGTGTGTTGATGAATTAGTCTTAAGGCTTAATGCAGGGATGATTCTATTTGTTGACTGCATTAATTTCAGATGTTGAGAGTTTTTAACAGCTTGTTATGTCCATGTGTTTGTAGCCATTTCATAATTCATAACGTTCACATTGAAACACACTCATGCTGGTTTTAGATGAATCAGAAATACTTTTTGAGCATAAAGAACTAAATTTGTGTGTGTGTTTTTATCAGGGCAAGGATCAGTCACAGTGGGTCTGTAAAGCTGAGTATCTACATGACAGTCTACACAATCACCTATGTCATCCTCTTTATCTACGAGGCTGAGGTAAACACTGTATACACACACACCATCACACACAGTGGGGCTACTATTTTATTATTTTAATCTATGGTTTGTATTTATAGTCATGGTTGTGCAGATAAACCGTGTATGTTCAAGAAACCTGGAACCAAACTAGTCTATGGCATTTGTGTTCAGTTGTGAAAATATTTTTTAGACTATTTATTAAATTGGCAGTTAATTTGAGGTAGAATTAGCTTACTAACACTATAGCTCAGCACCCATCGTTTCACTTTTCTCACCTGTTGGAAGATTGTCAGATTTGCCAGATACATTTTTTTTTTTGCCAACTAACAGGAAATTTAATTTTTTGCCCTAATTTTCACACTAACAAATTAATCTGTACAGTGGCCAAAACCAAAGTCTACTGCAGTTTTTGCTTCTCGGTAGAAATTCACGTCATAACTGATAAAACGTGTAAACTTCCAAGTTCCTTCTCTTCAGTTGTGACTTAAAAGGAGCATCTGAAATATGCCCAAGATGACTGGGTGCTACATTTCTGACTTGATGATGTTTAACACGGTGTACGCGCATGTTACTGGTCTCTAAGGCTTTTTTAATAATATCATAAATATTCATGGTAGAATTGGGCCCACATATCTGTGTGGGCTGTAATGGTCCTTTCTGTCAAGTTACTCATTACACTGATACATTACAAATTATGAATATGCACCAAGTTGATTGTAAATATATATATAGTATTCCTTGATGAGTTACGAATAATGGATCCTGGCAGAAACAATCATGCAACTTTCAACAATAAGCACGACAGAATGGCATTTCTTTCTAGATAAGGTAATAAATTTTACATCACTTCTTTAGGGTTTCCTGGGATTTCAAAGTTGGGCTTTCTGATTAACATACTGTGAGATCTCTTATTAATACTATGCTTCACATTCTGTGCACTAAGATGGAGACAGATTTCACCAGCTATGATTTTGAGCACATGAATTAATACATTAATAACACACTTAGGAGTGTTGTATTTACATCTCTGCATACTGCAGAAGCCTCAGCAAAGTCAAAGGTAATGATGACACATTCAGGGACAGTGGATTACAGTCTTTGAATATAGCATGGTAATGACCCAGTGGGAAAAGTACAGTGGAAGTATCTGTACTATATTTAACGCTGGAGCCTATAGCCATCTCTCACACTGCAATATGTGGATCTGAAGCGGTACGATTTATCTGGTGCTTGCCCTTTTACATGGTCCCTGCTATTAAAGAGCTCAAAACTCATGGGAGCTCCTTCTAAAAATACGCCAAACTAGGTTACAATTGGAACTGCAGTGGAGAGTGGAGTGGAGTGTTCCTGTGTTGGAGGGTTTGATGCCAAGAAGCTCCACACTGAGCAGTGCATACCTATAGTATGCATTATGTAGCAGGGGTAACCCTGTATGGCTAACCCTATCCAGTCACCGGACTGTGAAAGGCAATCTAGTGTCCCCAGACACAGGTATATTTGCCACACACACCCACAAACCTGTGTGCGCAGTCATGCTGATGACCCAGTTGTGGAGAAGTGTCAATGTCAAAGACTTGCACAGAATGCAACAAGCTGAGCGTTGGCTCGGTCATCACAGTGCATCAGCTGAACTGTGAGCAATCCATCTTAGTAAGTGGGGCACAGACTAAAGTGTGAAACAAAACCAATAGACTCTTTTATGCTTTGTGTAAAAGTTGAGGTTGTGTTAATGTTTATTTTGGTGTAACTCCTCATGTATCTGTGGCAGTTCTTTGACCCAGGTGAAGTGCTCTACGCCTACGACAGCCCTGCAGGTTACGGACTGATGGGCCTGCAGCTGCTGGCCTATGTGTGGTTCTGCTATGCCGTGCTGGTGTCCCTGAAACAGTACCCTGAGAAACAGCCCTTCTATGTCCCTTTCTTCACCACATACACACTATGGTGAGCCCCACACAGCTTCCCCCACTCTGCCTTGGCTGCAGATAATAGCACCTGAGCCAAAAATTGCAAGAGTAGGAAAAATACACATTTCTACTTTTGAGGTCTCTTCAATTTGAATAATTGATGCTGCTCTGTGAAAATGTGCATGAGATAGCTGATGCTTTAGCAATACCAGAATGTAAAGTTATGTATTTTACACTGCCCAACCACTGCGCTCTGCTCACACTGTGAATAATTGTACTTGGGTGAATGATTGCTAGAGGTAAATGTCTATTTTTACTCAGCTGATGAGATCTCTTCTGTTAGAATAATTTATGTTCTTATATGCACTGTGTGTGCTAGTTGATTTAAAGCTTTACTGGAAGCGGCCTTTTTCCCATTACACACCCGTCTATAGAAACTGCCCAGCTTCTCTGCCCTTCACTCGCTGTGTATAATGACATGAGCTTGAAATGAACGGTGGATTACAAAGGCTAATATTATCTCTGTATTTCTATCTCTCTCATTGCTACCACTATCCCCCGCCTCATTATCTATGCCTCTCGTCTCATCTTTATCTCTCTGTATGTTACATCTAGTTCCACTCTCTCTGCTCTCTTTCTCCCACCATTGAAGTCTATTCTTTTCTTTTAATGTGTTTTTCTCCACATCATTATCCTAAATCTTTTTCCATGTCTCCTTCAGGTTTTTTGCAGTGCCTGTTATGGCCCTGATTGCCAACTTTGGGATTCCTCGCTGGGCTCGAGAGAAAATCGTCAACGGCATTCAGCTTGGCATCCACCTCTACGCTCACATCGTCTTTCTCGTTCGTACCACACACCCCTGCACTTCTGCATACTTGACATTATTCAGGAGTCATTATTGCTGCTGTCAGTTACACATTATTCACTATCCTTCCGTCATAAATGCCTCATGCTGATTGTCTCCTCCACACATCATTATCTAGCTCTTCTTCACCTTCGACACGTTGTTCTTTACTAATGGGCCGTACTGCTCACGTAAATTTCCTTTTTATATTCCTGCTCAGTGCATGCATTGTACTCCTCACTTACTTATATACTTTGGCTACGTGTTTGCTTTTAAACAGTGGGTATAGTTTTTTGGTTTTGCCAAAGAAAGCCAAGATTTAGAAAAGGGTGAAAACTTCTAAGGGTGATGATTCTTTTCCCCACCCACTGTATATACAGTATGTTCATGCAAGAATCAGTAGAAATCATATAATTTATCCTTTTTGTCTCTAAGGTTATCACACGACCATCGGCAGCCAATAAGAACTTCCCCTATCATGTTCGGACATCCCAGATTGGGATCCTGCTGTCCAGTCCGAAAGGGGGTGAGGGGGGTGAGAGTTTCCCCCATCATGCCTATGGAAACAGCTCCTTCTTAGGAGATTCTCAGCCCAACTTCACTGAACTTTTCTCCATCCAATCAGTGAGTCTAACGTTCTCATGTGCATGTGTTTGATTTCATGGTTAATGTCCTTCATTGAATGTGTTGACGTAGACGCAGTAGAATTCTGTCAAATAAATCTACCCCTATTCCCAAAGGGGGGTCAAAGGTGAATTCGAGCATGTATGTGTGTAGCTGGATTGATCTAAGCTGGACTCGTATGTGATGCTTTTTTAGATGAAAACTTTCCTATGTCAACTTGAATTTAACTGGTGTCTCATCTAATAAAGATGCCTTAAGTTTGAAGGCATCAGTGTAACAATGAAGTTTGTAAGGGGACATGTTTATAGGGATTATTTCTTGGCGGAACCTGCCATCTCCTCCTGTGGGCGTCGGGTGAATGACAGTACGCACAGCATAACGTAGCACACGCACTGATATGAAAACATTTAGGCACAATAAAATAACGATTCAATAGAAAAGATGACAAGACCAAATTAAGGCGTTGTGTTTGCCTTAATGAATTGAATAGCTCGGGGAACCTTCAGATCTGTGGAAGTTGCTGTTTCATATTGCAAAGAAACATGTGACAAAAAAGCAATTACACTGCTACAATGGGTAGAAACGAGCAGAAAACACTATAGGGGAGCACAAATACTTGGCACAAACTTGACAGTATGCATTATTATTGTCACAAAAGGTATGAGAGGAAAGACATTTACATGTGTAGCACCCCGCAAACATAGAGGCATCCTTTTTATTGTATGAGAAAATGGAAACAAAGAATGAAAATCAAAGACAGGAAACAAATAGTCTAAAAAATAACATAAATAAAAGTGCATCAGAGAAGGTGAGTTTTAAATCTACATTTTAAATTGACTTGGTAGGAGGGAAATTCATCCTTTTGTAGCAAAGCCTTTTTGTCCTAAAATCCACTACTTGCACTTAGAAATCAATTCTGTGGCTACGTGAACACTGTGTAACCAGGAGTAATGTGCTTTGTTCTCCTAGTTCTTGTTAGAAATCTGGCAGCAGATTTGTAACAACAGACATAAGTGTAGCTGCTGAAAAACGTCCAGTGAAACACTACATTTTTCAATGTGGCCTTTAGTCCTTATAGCCCTAAAATCAGGGCAGAAAATAAGTCTGTCCACTTTGTTGTTAAACACAATCTTCTTATCTGTTAAAACAAGTGAAGGAAATCACAAGGTCTATCGGAACAGGGTTATTTGGTGAAACACAGCAGTAAATCTGTGTCTATGTAGATGTTTACAAGACATGCAATCTTGTTTTGCCGGTTTTGGCCTGGAGGCTGCAGTTTGTGCTAATATGTTCAAAAACCAAACAGAAAATATCAAAAGCAATTTTGTCTGGTTTAAGTACAAATTGTGTTTGTGTAGTATCAAAACACCTAGATTATTGGTTTTAAATAACTGCAGGTTTATTGAAATGCATGGAATAATCCTAGTCCTAAAGAGGCACATACTGGATTTCAGTCCCTCCAGGGTTTTTTGTGATTGTTGCAGCCTACAATGCCTGACTCCATGAAAGCTTTTCTGAAGAATTTTTGTTGCATGTTGCAATGTTTTTATGTTTTAAATTGTAAGGTTGCTCAGAATCCACCAGGGTTGGGTTGAATTATGTTGTAATGCCAACATGACAAATTATTGCAGGAACTAATACTTCAAATACTTTTTTTTTAAATTTTCAAATAGAATAAAAGTGGGCCAGAAGCTTATTCCGATACTTTTATCAAATTTCAGCAAAATCAAACAAGATCTTGTGTTTTTAGAAGTTCATTCATCACCAAAAAGGGATTGATTAAAAGCAGTCTGTAAAACACACAAAACTAAAATGTCTTTTTTTACGCATTACTTTGAAATTCACTTTGATATTGTGGGTTTTTTTATAGAGTTGCAGTTATTGTATACCCACATGAAATTATGAATTTGCTGCTTTCTTTCTACACATTATGCTGAATTGATTTGTCTGTTTTCACAGAACATTTGAGGTGAACGGTTTTCAGTTTTTTGATGCTTTGTGGACAAAATGATTAGTCAAAAACAAATAGTAGACTAATCTGTAATAAAAACTAAAATACATTTTCAGCATTGTTTGGAATACATATTTCCATGTGAAAAAAATGTCCTCCCTAATAACTCCATGATTTCAGCCACATTTCCCATCCCTACAAAGAGGCTCTAGTAAATCCTTGTTTGCTGTAGTTTTTGGAGAATTGAGTAACTGAACAAGTTGAAACCCAGAACTTGTCAGTGTCTGCAAGGTCCCACCTGCAAAACATTTCCGTTAGTTAAACCCAAAGGATCAGTCAGATGTATAAAACTATTGTTTTATATATTCCAGGACCCAGTGAAGACGGTGGAGGAGACAGTGGCCCGTAAAGGACCAGAGGTGCCGAGGAACAGCGAGCAGAAGATCATCACCACTGCTGCTGACATGACGTCAATACTGCCCCCACCTCCGCCTCCAATACCCCCGCGCCCGGCTGTACGTTCACCCCCGCTGCCGCCCCGGCTCCCCTCCTTTACGGAGTACTTCAGCATGCAGAGCGGAGGGGGAGCAGGGTATGGAACAAAGGCATGAAATGGAGACAGAGAAGATGGGGAAAGGCATGCAGGAAACCGCCAGCAATTGAGGTGTTGCGATGTAAAGACAAAAGGGACAGCCAAAAAACTTTGAAAGGACAATGAAGACAAATCAACCGCAAAGTAAATCCCTAAACTGTTCCTTTTCACCGGTTAGTGGAAATGGCCTGAATGGAGGAGTGAGCGGGATATGACTGCAAAACAGAAGTGTCCAGCTTGTAAAAGAATAAAGAAGCAATAAATATTTGATGTTGACCAGTAAAAGGCACACGGGGAGAAAGATGACAAAGTGGATGTAGCCAGAGCAATAGAATGATAGCGGTGCACGACGCGGAAATGAGCAAAATTCTTGAAATACTTTCACTCAAAAATTCATAAGGCATTGATGTTGTGCCTCGAAGAGTTTGTAAATAGCTAACACTGGAGATAGCTACCTATATGTACTTTTATTTAAAAACAAAAAGACATTTTTCATGTTTTTCCAAATCATTAAATTCTAGTTGGTGCTGGTGACCATCAAAAGTCTTATATGACTTGCATTTATGAAATTCATGTATTCAAAAGAAACACATTTTGATAAAGCATAGACATTTACTCCTTTATGGAGTCTGTTGAAATATTGTTCATATTCTTATAGGCCTTCATTGCAGCTGGTTATTCTGGATTGATATACTGATGTGTAAATGTAAAATGTCACCTTTACTGTGGGCACTTCTAGGTATCTGTAAAACACGCATGTTTGTATCGTACTCCCTTCCAGAACGCTGATATATGTACTCCACGCGATCATACAATATTGGCTTATTGTGTGTATTGAAATCTATACTTCTGTAAATACATACAATAGGCTATAGTTTATTTTTGACTGGATAAATTCTGTTGTCATTCCAAACAAAAAACCTCCTTGCTCTGTCTAAAACATGACAACCAGTAGTACACGGTCAGTTTTAGTTGAAACTTTGCTGAAGTGCAGTCATTTTTGTGTTTGTAGACGTTGGTGAATGTACTGATGCAATATAGCACAAGGACGGGTGATTTTCAAGTTACTGGAATACTACAGTACACTTTTGTCCACGTCCTTTTAGAAAATACTAGTAACTTTTTCCTCATCCCTGTTTAGTACCTGAAACATTTCCTGAAATGTTTTATTTGGCTGCTTTTCGCACCGGAAAGTTGAAATTGTACGAAAAGCTGAACAAATATTACTAGTTTTGTATTGTCCTAGCAATGAGCTATGACATAAAAAAAAAAATTAAAATAAAAAAAGCCTTGTAAATGAACTGTGAAAACAGCAACACAACTGTACATTTTGTCTGTCCTGCATGGAGCACTTTAATGTTCCTGGTCTTAGTCTGTTTATTCGTGATGATGTCACTTTATAAGACTGCTTTAAAACCTGCATTCATACCACATTGTTGTATTCCAGCTATAAATGAAAATGTCAATCCGCGGTCCACACATTTTAGGGAATGTATCATGCTTTGTTGATGTAATCGAATTACTGAAGTTGACGATTCATGCCACTGAAGCTTTTTACAAGAAAATGACGAGCATCAGTGAGAGGAAACTAACAAATTCTATAGTTCTATAAAGACAATTTATTGATTTCTGATTCATAAATATGGTGGTACTCGGCTAATAGGCCACAGATTTATCAGTGGCAATTTGGCTGTAATGGAGTACTTCAGAATGTTGGGACTGTGGTGTGTAACTTAAGTGTAGTCAGAGGTGTAATGTAGTCTGTGAAACAGAATACTTGAACTAAGAGTAGTAGTTGTTGTTTTTCATGGTGACTGGCTTATATTTGTCTGCCATTTTGTCTGCTGTTTCCTAATATGGTTGCCATAACTTGACTGAATAGGAAGACAGGACTAATGGGCAGGCTTACTGACACCGTATCGCTGCTTCAACCTTGTGTATACCGACATTAAATTAAAGGGCCGAGAAGTACACACTTGGGGGAGAGAATTTGCAGAAAAGAGATTATGTATGCATGACAGAAAACAGCACAGCTTTTAGCTACTCAGAGTGATCTGGTTAAGAGCACATCAATGAACTGTTCAAATGCATTTTAACGGTGTCAAATAATTCTAAATATGCTGTATATAAACACTTTTTGCCAAAATAATAAATATGGTTTTATTAGAGGCCTTGCCTGGGCGTGTGCATTATTTGGCTCCTGCGTCAACAAGCAAGTGTTTGTGTTGCAGTTAGGACAAGGGCGTGTGTCCAAAAGAGTAAATTTAATGTCTGTAAATCATATTTAGAATCTGTTCTCATTACAAGAATCTATTAAAGTAAAACACTACAGGGACAGACTCCAGGCTGGTCACAATTTGATGTAGGCTAGCCTAATTATTTTACAGTCGCTGCCAGCATCCTGGTCTGTGGCTGCTGAGGTGCAGACACAACACACTGTGCCTGTCTGTACTTGTTTCTCAGCAAATATCTAAACTTAAAAATAGCTTTCAGGCACGTATCTGTGACCGTCTAAAAGGGAAAAATTCTGCCATTGTTTGGTAACAATGTTATGTTTTGATGAAATTACTACAATTTTGCTTACTAAACCTACTTCAATCTGTACATTTACCAAATAAATCCAACACAATCCATTTAAATGTAATAGTTCTATTGTATTTGACAAATTGTCTTTTGTAGTCTGGTTCAAGTACAGTCTTGCATTGTGCTGATGATTTGCCCTCTGGGTTACAAACAAAAACATAAGAGAATTAGTTTCTTCATTGTTAAAAGGTTTTCACAATGTTCACCAAATTAAACTGAGAAGACCACCAATAGGGACAATAAACGCTAGAGTTGTTAGGGACATTATTTTATGAAGTGTTCCAGCGGTACATAATCCCTAAGAGTATAATTATTCAAGTCACACAACTTAGGCCCATATAATTGGCTAAATGAGTGTAATGTCACTAGTTTTAGATTGTAGCTTCTGTAGCTAGTAATAGTTAGCATTTGCTCTAGATTTGATGTTGCTGACCAAAATGCAACAATAAAAAGTTTCACCTTTAACAGCCTAACCATTGTCATCTGTAGTTTATAGATTTAGGTCTCACGAAAGCAAACAGAGAAACCACTAAGTGGAAAAACTGAATTACATGTTTTGTATGACTTTACCTTTAGCCATCCCTCCCTTTACCAATAATGCAAACTTGGATTGTTTAATTAAAAAAAAAAAAAAGATATTTATACACAATCAGTTCACTGTTCTTGTACAGAAATGCAGATAGCCTCCGCTGACACTGTAGCTTTCAAACTGTTCTCTAATTAAGAAAGGTATCAGTCTCTATAATCACCACAGTCTGCACCATCTGCAAGTGACTCTTCCCCACATAAACATTATGCTTCACCATTTATCCAACACCATGACGGTATTAATCTTTTGCAGCTAATTGTTGTGCCCTCTCCTCTCTGTACCCTTTGAGCAGCTGGTTGATGAGTGTCAGTTCATTCTGCTTCTTTACAGGATAGAGAGGTGGAAAGGGGTTGCCTTTGTACTCCAGGACGGCCATCTTAGCTCTGTCCAGGTTCTGTCTGTTGGGGATACGTGCCATTCGTGTGTAGCCATTCGAATGAGTCTCAAACCGTGGAGCAAGGACCTTAAAGAGTTTTGGGACCAGATCCTTTTCCTGAATAAAAAAAATTATAGTGAAACCACATAGGAATACCAATTGATTTACATTTATACTGATGCAGTTTCTAACTTCACAAAGTTGGTAATAGCTGCAGTCACATACCGTCAGCCAAAAACTGGCCATTTTCATTGCCTTCTCGTCAGTGTCTCCCTTTTTGGCATAGTCAATCAGCTTGGAAAACCAAAAAAGAAAACACAAAGTCAATTAAGAAAGACAAATTATAATCAGAAGATGTTGCAAGTTAGGCAGACTTCACACATAAAAACAGTTTAATGGATATTTTTAAACAGGGCAAAAATCTAGCTATCATGTGGTGCCATGATTGTCTCACACATATGAGGTGCACATCATTTACACATAACTTGGGTTCCAGGAGTGTGGGAAGAAAAGAAAAAAAAAACACACTCGAGTATTGTGATATGTTTTGAAATACTGTAACAATTCTCAGACACCATAAATTCGTAATAATCATGTAACATTTTGTGGCAGACATTGGTTAATTTTGTGCCGATGACTTTCCAGATGTTTTGAGTTTCTGCTACTGACTGCATAAAAAGTAAAAGGTTTTCACTCAGGGTTTGTGCAGATGATGGCGTGTTCTTTATACTGTGACAGTTTTACTGAAATTAGATATTTAACAAACTGCAATTTAATCCCCTTGATTACCGTATTGCAATGTACCTTACTGCTTCATTTAGCTGATTAAAACAGGCGGTAGCCATGTTAGCTAGCTATCCGAATGCGGTGTTGTCCTCACCTTATCGGCGTAGAAGCGGACTTCATCGGCTCTGGCCCACGTGGTTTCTATTCTCTCATGCCGGACCAGTCCTGTCAAAATGTTCCGCAGCATGTTGATTCGAGACTCCGGACCTAGACCCATTTTCCGGGCCACTCGGCCGTGGGAGATTAACATTTGCAACGTGAGGCGCATCTTGTCCGGTTTAGATTCGCCTGCTACCGCTACTCAGCAAACAAACGGCAAAACATACAACCTAAACAAGCAAGAGTGTATATATATTCTTCAAAGTGGCCTCTCTTCAGATTTTGCAGAGATTGCCTCAATGTAAAAGCGAGTCCTGAGGTCAGTTATGTCAACGTTAAATTGGTGACAGAGTTGACATTCGTGGTGCGTCTGCAAATCTGTCCGACTTTGTCAAGGAACAGAGGAGCGTTGGTTCCGCTACAATCTCGAACAAGAATTTATGAAACCGACAGAGTTGGGTGAAGAACAAAAAACTCAACACACAAGTAAAACTCCAAGTGTTATCCTAAACAAAACCTCTTCTACATCCTGAAGAACAACTTCAAAACATGATTAAATATTCAAATATTCACTCATGTATAAGTATTAATAAAGCGATATAAAATATGCTGCGTGTACAAAGCTAAGTTTTGGAAAGATCCACTCTGGTCCAGATTTGTTCCGCATGTGCGGTAGCCAGACTAACATGGTAAGTGGTCAAAACAATTGATGGATGGATATGATGGCAACTCTGTATGTAGCCTAGTTCACACATCTGGGATTTACAAGAAAACCAACAAGTCTTTAAATACAGCACTTCAGAAATGCAGATTCAGGGAAATGACAGCACGACAGCAACACCAAGTAATTGAAAAAATATTTAAAAGAATGTAGAGTGTGTTTTGGTTCATGTTTGGCTTAAAATAATTTTTCCTAAATGTAAGGTTTAAAATAAGCCAAAAAAATCATATTATTATTGCACAGCAACCGTGTGTGATTATTAAATGTCATATACATTAGCAGTCAAAAAGATATTCAGTTATTCAGTGTTACAAAAAGGCAGTGGACTGCAGTAATATTTGCACAAAACATTTTTATTACCCACTGAATCCTCGGATCATTGACCTGGTCTTGTATGTGAACATTCCAGCTGTTACATATTGGGTTGAATATTGTTGGACTGCATGCCTCTGAATCCTCTACTATTTTTTTTTTATTTATTTTGGCAATTACTGGACCAATCAGGCAGCTTGGAGCCTGTATAAGATGGGGGGGCAAAACTCACCGGGTCACACTGCAGCCATGTGGCCTCTCTTCCTTGTTCTGCTCCTTAAAGCTGCTTGTGAGTGTGGTACATTTCAAGAGGTGGTGAACTTTCACGCCTTGTATACTGTTGGATATTTCCTACAGTGAAAGCTTATGTTTATTTCTGAGTGTCGTAATCTGTTTTGTTTTTTTTCAGTTGCCACAGAGGACGGTAAGATCGTCGGTGGGCATGAGTGCCTGCGCCGTTCCCAGCCCCATCAGGTGTCGCTGAATGTTGGGTACCACTACTGCGGTGGCTCCCTGATCAACAAGGACTGGGTGGTGTCTGCTGCTCACTGCTACAGGATGTAAGCACGCTCCCGATATGTTGAGGCCTCACTCATTCATCTGAAGACGAAATGAACATGAAAACGTTACATTTATTTCTCTCAGGCATATAGAGGTCCATCTGGGAGAGCACAACACTGAAGAGAATGAAGGCACTGAGCAGTTTCTTCGTGCTTATAACATCATCATACACCCTGCCTACAGCTCCAGCACCATGACCAATGACATTATGCTGCTTAAGCTCAACCAGTCTGCCACCCTCAATGCAAATGTCCAGCCTGTGTCTCTGCCCACTAGCTGTGCCCCTGCTGGCACTATGTGCACAGTCTCTGGCTGGGGCAACACCCTGAACTCTAGTGAGTATTTTTCTGAAAACAATTTTTTCAGACAAAGTCATATTTTCCACACAGTAAATGCACATTATACATTTTTTTAAAATCTTACACATTTGATTGATTTATTTATTTTTTATTTTTGCAGCTGCTGACAGTAACAAGCTGCAGTGTCTGGAAATCCCCATCCTGCCTGATGAGGACTGTCAGAATTCCTACCCTGGCATGATCGATCGCACCATGTTCTGTGCCGGATACCTGGAGGGAGGAAAGGACTCCTGCCAGGTTTGCGTCTCACTGTGATTCATACTTGCTGTATTGGCATGATTAAAGAAATGTTCAAATTTTTAAAGGTTTTAAAGGCTTACAACGTTAGAAAAATAATTTTGTGCGAATGTAATCATCTCTCTCTCAGGGTGACTCTGGTGGTCCTGTTGTGTGTAAAGGTGAGCTGCAGGGTGTTGTGTCCTGGGGCTATGGATGTGCTTTAAAGAACAACCCTGGTGTCTACTCCAAGGTAACATTTTCCTGCGCGTAAAGCATATCAAAAATGATTTCATTGTTTAATGTAGTGACACTGCAACTGACTGACTGGTGTCCTTCTACTTTCAGGTCTGTGAGAATCTTGAGTGGCTGCACAAAATAATGGCCATCTATCAACTCCACCAATAAACCTCTACCTCAGACAAACAGCTTGACAGCTGAAGATGTATAACAAATAAAGTATTTAAAAGGAACTAACTAACTCAAATGATTTGTCTAATTAATGCAGGATATACAGTCGATTACTTTTTTAGTCAGTCGAAATTTTCTGCAGGTGACCAACGGGGAGTTCAAACAGAGATAAACTGAAGATAAATGATAAACAATGTGTCTGTTTTTATTCATACATTTCTCAGGAACTGATATTAAGCAAACACGCTTCAAAGTAATATTTCTATACATGCTAATATTATTTGATAAATTTATTGACATTATTTTTGATTAGATTTGTGTGTTTGCAGTAAGCATGACAAAGTTGGTCACTTTAGCTTTTTGGATAGAATAATAAAGTGTTTTAGTAGAGAGGAATTAAGTTAAACAGTATAACACTTGGTTATGTAAAGTACATTTGTCAAGACAAGGCATCTACATTGATTCAAATACATTTTTGAACCACTGTTGAATCTGGAAAAAATATTCTGGGAATTGGAAAATGAAATAATTTGTTAATCAGCACTGACAATACAATTTGTAAAATATGTTTTAAAACATGGACTTGAGCAAATTTGTGATTTGGATTTTTTTGGAATCTGATTTTACAATAGACTGACTTTTAAAATAGTTTTCGCTCTCTGCTCTTTAGCCGGTCAACAGAATATGTGTAACATCTCTGTTTTGCTCTGCCCTGCAGGTCAGTTGTTTTAGTTTTCGAACTGCTTGGGTCAGTTAGGTGTCAAGGCATCAGGTCTGACGTACACCAGGTTGCTCGCCCCCCCCCCCCCCCCCACTTCTTACCCCTCAGCCCCCAGACAGGTGCAGTTTAGTGCATTGCTGCCTCCCACTGGTGTAATGATGTCATCACATCTTTGATACTTCACTGTTTTTAAGTTGGCTTCAATCAAAAAGAAATAAGGGGATTTTCATCCTGTAATTAAATCTGCCTGAATAAAAATTTGAGGGAAATACAGGCTGTTAATAGCTGAGTACTGTTGTCTTTGTATGTCATAAATGTTTCTCTTCTCTGACATCAGAATTTGCAGTACTGGCATAAAGAAAAAAAATGAAATCACAAAGGTTTAAACTGTGCAAATAAAGTTCTCTTTCTCTCTCAGGGTGACTCTGGTGGTGCTGTTGTGTGCAGGAGTGCTGCAGGGTATTGTGTCCTGGGACTTTGGATGTGTTGCCAAGAAATACCCAGGTGTCGACTCCAAGGTAACATTTGACTTCATCTATGATATAAAACTTACACTGTTTAATGTAGTGGCACTGCAGCAGGCTGACTGATGTCTTCCCATTTTGTAGTCTGTGATAATCTTGAGAGGCTGCAGAAAACAATGACCATCTATTAACTCAAACATTCAAACGTCACCTTAGACAAACATCCTAAAATTTTCAGCAGCACAAATGCCTTTTGTGCTGGAGTCTAAGCAGTATATAAAATAAAATATATGAATTGCATTATTTATATATTATTATATAGAAATTATTATATTATTAAAATCTATATCTATTGAAATGAAATTCAATACAGAATATATAGCACTGATTGACTCAGTTTAGACTATTTTGATTTTCTGCAGGAGCCAGGCCATGATTGTATTAAAAGTCAAATAAATACATCAATTGAGGATAAAGATCAATGCCATAAATATATCCTCTCATCTCATCTCTCATTTTTCATCTCCCAGGTGACAAAGACTTTCAAAAAATATTTCTGTACCACTGTCAGTATTTATGTATTTCACCATTGTTTGTGAACCAACACAAAACAAACAAAAAAAAAACCCCACGGTTATTGGACAACACTGAGGCAAATTACATGCAATGTTTTGTTGATTTTTAAAGTGAAAAGAAGTAACTACAAACTGTGCAGACAACAGTCTTTGAAAATTAGTTTTGCATAATTGATGTTATTCCATGAAATTATCGTTAATATTAGTCTTAGAACTGTCCCGCAGTCGAAAGACATGGTTGTTAGGTTACTTGATGACTCTAAACTGCCCGTATGTGTTAACATGAGCGTGAATGGTTGCCTGTCTGTGTGTGTCCAGGGTGTACCCTGCCTTTGGGATAGGCTCCAGCCTCCCGTGACCCTGAACAGAGTAGGTGGTTCAGATAATAAATGGATGTGTGGAGGTGTGAAATACACAGCTGTGAGAGACTGTGTTCACAGAGCCAAACACAGGGCTCTGTACACTTGCGTACTTGTGAAGTCTCAACCAGAGAAGCACGAGCCTGTTTGTACCAAACAGGTAAAAAGTCAGCAAACAGGTAGCAAACAGGTGACAAGTCTGCAGCTATATGCAACGAGCTGCAGTGCACTGTGTGTTCTTAGCCCTGTCAATGATTACATGCTAATTCCTGTCTGCCACAATATTAAAAACACCACATGTTGTCACTGCTGTGGCTGAGCAGTGTACAGAACTATAAGTCTTACAAGTCATTAAAAAGATAGATTTCTGTAGTTGTTGTAAATTAATAATTCAGCTTCATTTCCCTGCATTTAGATGATGCATTAATTATAAATGAACATGCACATTTTTAAAAAGGGGACTTTACATTTTAAATTTATCATATTCCATTTTATTATCTCATCTCTTTCTTTATCTTGTGTCACGGTAATAGTGATGAAGAAGGACATGCCACACTCCTGGACAGAGCAGGGAGGACAGTGCAATCTTCTCCATCTGTGGAGAGCAGATGGGAGATAATTCTGTGCCAGTCTATCGGCAGAGCTGCAAAAGTGTCAAACAAGATATGTGCCATCATTTCAGCACAACTGACTGAAATGATGGCTGATTTTCTATCGAGATCTTCAGCCAACCTTGGACGGGCTAACAATGCAGCTGCAGGAAGCACTTCTTTTTTTGTTGAAGAGCAAAAGTAATTGCAGTGATTTTGAGCATCATAATATTTGTCTGAATCATGACACTAGTTTGACAACCTGAAGGTGTGAAGTCATTTCTTCTGAGCCACCCTTGCCATATGTCAAGAAAACAGCTTGTATTGCATCAGTTCTTTGTCTTGAGTTTCCCTGACATCGTCTTTTTAGTAAAAAAAAAATGCGCTTATGATCAAGTACTCACTTCTGAGTAGGGTTCATCTGACAAAATGTAATATTAAGTGTGACTCCTTTCTACAGGTCCATGGTGTACTGATATTGATAAATGGGAGTAGCAGCAATTCTGCTATAAAATCAAAATGAGAGCATTATGAATTTGCATCAACCATACATAAAGAATCTTATTAACTCTGATACAGAATTTGAATACTAAACATGAGCGTTAGGCCTAATGAACATTAACATAGTTACAGTTTGTCTTAGCTTGTGTGTCTTGTTTTGATGGGAATCTGTCGCCACTGTAGTGATGTCTGTCAACAATATTTTGGATTAGTTTACAAACTGATGCTGTTCTGTAAATTACAACAGCTGTAATAGTTTAGCTGCATGTTAACACAAATTTCTAATCTGCCAATCACACGCCTGCAACAAGACATGCAGACATATTCAAGACAATCTGCGAAAGTTCAAACCATGCATCAGAATGGGGAAGAAAGGTGATTTAAATGACTTTGAATTTGGCATGAATGTTGGTGCCAGATAGGCTGGTTTGAGTATTTTCAGAAACTGCTGATTTACTTGTATCTGGGATTTTCATGTCTAGAGAGAATGGTCTGAAAAAGAGAAACTATCCAGTGAGTGGTAGTTCTCTGGGCGGAAATGCAACGTGTACCTAATAAAGCTGAGTGTGTATTTGTTTTGCTTTGACTTAAAATACTGTTTTGAGAAACATTACAATTTTTTATTGCACATTTGAGTTGCCCATGAGAATCTGCACAATGTTGTCAACAATCATAAACACACTGATGCGTCACAAAATTGTGTTTTATTGATCCCCTGACCAAACACATCTCTGTGTCTCTCGTTTTGCTGCTGTTTCTACTTGGAACTCTCTCTCAGTTGCTCTCCTGCTGCTCCTCTCTCTGACACCACCCACCACAGCCTCATGTCTCTGTCTCCTTTCATTTCAATCTCTCTCTCGTTTCCCCTCTCTCATGTAGTTCTGTGATGGGGGATCACAGTCTAGCTGTATCGGGAGAGAATATCGTTGATCCAGGGCATCAGAGAGCAGACTTTGGTGTAAACCCCTGGGTAGTTAGGCTGAGCGCAACCTCGGCCCCATGAGACAATTCCCTGCAACTCCCCATTACACACCAGAGGACCACCAGAGTCACCCTGAGCAGGAGAAAAAGGAAGCAAAGGGAGATTATTGTCTTCATCATCTCACCACACAATATTTTTTACATGTTCAAAGCCTCCCGAGCCTCATTTACTGTACAAGTACCTGACAAGAATCTTTGCCTCCTTCCAGGTATCCAGCACACACCATGCGTTCAGTGATCATGCCAGGGTACGAACCCTCACAGTCTTTGGCCGAGAGAATTGGGATGTCCAAACACTGAAGGTAAAATGGGTTGAACACTGCACAAAAGCAAAGCACAAAAAGATAAAAAGCAGAATAGATGTAGCAGCACTTGTTTACTTTCAGTGTGGCAGCATTAATTGCTTTGTCAAATGCTGATTTAAGGTGAGAGCAGAGAAACTTTCCACCTTTGGCAAATGTGGTGAAAACAGCCTTCTGGTATCAAGCTCTGCACATGCATTGTCCTGCACAATTAGGCTCAAAATAAGTAAGACAGGTTTCTAAATGGAGGGGAAACAGTCGAGAAATTGTCTCGAATGTCTTTTACTCGATTTCACATGAATGATGTGTGTCATAGTTTATCATGTTTGGGACTTTTATCAGAACAGTTTATCTTAAGAAAAACATCAGAAAAGAACAGCATGACTATAGAATAAACATACGTTATCACAAGTGAAATGAACCCATGTCAAGAGCAGCTGCAGCTCACCTTGATCGGAGTAGATGTTCCCCCATCCGGATACCATGCACATGTCTCCAGCTACTGGGCAGGCTGTGGGCAGGGCGACAGGCTTGACATACTGATTCACGGTGACAGGGTGTGCCAACTTCATCAGCATGATGTCATAGTCCAGGGTCTGGTAATCATAACTTGCATGCCAGTAAATGGCATCCACAGACATATACTGCTCCGTGCCTTCATGCATCCAGATGTGGTTGTCACCTAAGATTGCAATCTGGGCAAAGGGGCTGAAATTAAGACAAAAAGAAAAATAAATTATTATTTATATTTTATAATTATTATTATATCGGTCATGAAATTTTAACAGATAGTAATAGAATGATGTAATACATACTTTTGCCAGCAGTGGGCAGCAGAGATGATCCACTGGTCATTGATGAGTGAGCCACCACAGTAGTGGTAGCCAAGATTAAGAGACACCTGCCATGGTCGAGAGTGGGGTTCGCACTGGTAGCCACCTACAATCCTGTCGTCCGCAGGGGCTGCAGCTGTGGTGCAGAGGAAAACACAAAATTCAACTTGAAATTCTTTTATTCTGAAACGTTTACAAACTTCAGATGCGGTTTACCTGCAGCTCCCAGGAGTGTGAGAACAATAAGACCAATCATGTTGTCCCAAGCCTTCCTACAGCCAGACTGAATGTGAAGGATCTGTCACTTACTGCATTTATACCTTAACCCCTCTGTATCTTTCCATGTACCCCCCTCCCCTCTCCTCACCTCCATACCTCCATCCAGTTGCTCCCACCCACTTCTGACTCTCCTACACCCTATCTGACCTTATCCCCCTGTAGACAAAAACATTGTGTTTTTTTATGTGCCGCATTCAATTTTGTAGCTGGATGAAGTTTTTTTTAATCACTGTTTCACAGAGGATCATTTTATAGCTTTTCACTACCTCTAACTTAAATGAGTGTGTTTCATGTTTTTAGTGGTGACACAAGTTTAATTGGATTTTAACCAAATACAGCAAACTTTTTTGCATCCAGCAATGCTGCATCATTACTTATAGGTATAATATGGATTGTATTTTTACAGTGAACTCAACCATACATATTAAACCACAAGCCCTGCCTGACACAGGAAAAGAAAAATACCAAATAACATGTTTATTTGCCTTTGAGATGCCAGATGACTCTTTTCTCACCTCTCCTGGCTTGTATTCAAGGATGGCCAAACGTGGAGCTACACAGCACATGCATTGCTTTCTTTTCAAAGCAGAACTGTCATTTTTAACATGCTGGTCAGTGGAATCTAAACAAACAGTAATAGTGAATACTTTCTGCTTTAATGTTCTTCCTTTTTCAATTTATTATATATTTTATTGGTCAAAGCCCAAGGAAGGTTGTGTAACTGCTTTCACTGTTTGCATATCATGGCTTGCCAGCAATAAGTGATCCATGAGAGACCCATAACCGACACCAAACCAGAAACAGGTGTTAAATGTGGGGAGGCCTTGCTTCACATTTGCTAATAAGGTGCATGGATGACAGATCGACACCGAGGTCGTTATGATGGGGCAGAAGTGGAGCCTGATAACAAACTGATAACCAAGTGGAGCTGGCTTGATCCTTTGTGCCAAAATGTAGGAACACGGTGGAAAGACACAGGTGGGGTCAACAGAAAGAGGGACGGTAGGAGGAGCAGGTCGAGCTGAGTGGGGTTTGTGGGATATAAATATGAGCTGGGGTGTGTCCAAGTGTCTTCTGATCATTCACCAGACACCATGAGACTCCTGGCTCTGCTGCTGCTAGTCGGAGCTGCTGGTAAAAACAAAGACATACACACATTCACAGACAGGCACCAACACACATGTGAATACAAATAAGAACACATGCTTAGCATAGCCATGCGTTTGCACTGTAACGGCACAAATTTACACAATCTGATGGCAAGCATTGAAACAAAGCTATCTCTTTTTTCGTGTGTGTGTAACAGTGGCAGTTCCCCGTGAAGATGGCCGGATCATCGGAGGACATGAGTGTGGGCCTAACTCTCGTCCATACATGGCCTCCCTCAACTATGGTTACCACTTCTGTGGTGGGGTACTTATCAACAATCAGTGGGTGCTCTCTGTTGCCCACTGTTGGTACAAGTAAGGTTACAATGATTTATGAATATTTCTTTGCATGTTTGTTTGTTTTTGCTCATGACTCCTAAAAAACTAAAAACATTATCAAATACAAGAAGGACACATATGTTTAATTAAATATATATTACATGTAATATTTGTTTCAAATGGGAGATTAATGTTGTTGCGCAGCGATGAGCAGTATAATTCTGATTAATTGACGTCTTCTCTCACAGTCCCTATTACATGCAGATCATGTTGGGAGAGCATGATGTGCGAGTGTTTGAGGGTACAGAGCAGCTTATGAAGACTAACACCATCATTTGGCACCCTAGGTGAGTCAAAAAGGGAACCACCCTGAGACGCCTTTGTATTTTACACATTTTTACAATGACTAGATTCATTAAGTGAGTGCTGGGAAACACTGAAGGTTTATTTTATGTTTATCTCTGTGCAGTTATGACTACCAGACTCTGGATTATGATATCATGCTGATCAAGCTTTTCCGCCCTGTGGATGTGACAAAAGCAGTTGCACCCGTCTCATTGCCATCAGGGTGCCCACATGAGGGGCTCCGTTGCACTGTATCTGGCTGGGGTAACACTGCCATGGATGGCGAAGGTGAGTGACGAGGCTGATTTAATTTATTATTAGTTCTGAACATAGCTCGGCTCACAAAATGCTTAAAGCCAATATATTTTATGCTGAATTTCTCTGCTGTTATGACACCTTTCAAACTATTAGGGAAACTGGTTCACTCTGTGGACCTTATCCAACACCTCAGAACAGTCATAGTGAACCGGGCCAGTGTGTGTAGTTTTGTTAGGGATTTTGTTGTAATGGCCATAAACACAGTGGACAGGCCTGCACAGCACCAGTACGCTGTGCCCTGGCAGAGTTTGCAGATTTATCGCCAACCTGTAAGTGTGAAGGAGGAGCTTTGCACATACATTACAGCTGCAAAAGCAGCTGTGAACACCACGCACCATAAAAATGTATCATACTCAAATTTCAGCAATCCTGCTAAAGCCCTTAGTTTAGTTGTTCTAAACTAGTTAGATTAGTAGTTTTGTTGGCAATTTAAAAATGCAGCATTATCCTTTAAATATGTGTATCTAAGGGATTTGCCAGACATGTCAGAGGTTTTGTGTATTTCTGCCTGTTACAGTGAACTTGCCCGCCCGACTGCAGTGTTTGGATGTGCCCGTAATGAACGAACAGCAATGTGAGAATGCCTATCCTGGCATGATAACTCGCAGAATGATGTGCGCGGGATACATGACTGGAGGCAGAGATGCATGCAATGTGAGTTTTGAATCTTGAGGAGTAATTGAACTCATGTAAATGTAGAAGGATTATTCACTCCCTGTGTGTTTGTCAGGGTGACTCTGGCAGTCCTCTGGTGTGTGCTGGAGAGCTCCATGGCCTGGTGTCCTGGGGTCAGGGATGTGCCCTGCCCAACTACCCTGGGGTCTATGTCAAAGTGTGCGAGTTCCTTTTCTGGATTCAAGACGTTATGGCAGCCTATCCCTAAAGAAGTTCACAATTTCCACCTTTCTTCCCTGTTCTGTAATACAGGCCCAACCTAAATTTGTCTGCCTCTCACTGATGTTTTGTCTCATTTCTTTCTCGCACAATCACACAACACACAGGTGCCAGAATATAGTAAACAAAATAAAACGACTTGATATATATTTACTTTCATTTGAGTGTTCATATGTTCATGTCTATAATAGGAGAATAAAAAGCCCAAATGAAACTACATAGAGAAGTTACATGTTTATTTGTTTAGGTTTGTTACAAAAATACTGTGGAAATAGGCTTTATTTATTCAGATATATTAATAAAACAAACTTATGCAATGGGTTAAATGGTGAGGTAGCATAGAAATATTTTTTATATATTTGCCCTAGGCATTCGATTTCCCCTCACTTGTATATTTAAATCAAATAACAAGGATTCATTAATTTTTATTTTTGCATGGAGGCTTAGAAAACACTATAATTAGAAAGAAGACAGTGTGTGAGACTGTATTTTAGAATCTGTATTGAACCTACTGAGGAAATAATCATCACAATGTGCAAATACTGAACAGTAGAGGGCCTCAGTGGACAGGTTTTGTATCAGGCGCACCCACATGCTTATCTTTAGCATGGCAACACACACACATGGTCATTTACAGTTGATGAACGATTTTTTCATTTACTGAAAGCTGATTTCAGTTCCCAGGTCACCAGGTGTTTTTATATTGTCGTGGTTGCTTTGCTTGGTCAGGATGACATTGCTCTCGTCATCTCACCGAGGCCATATTTGTCTTTTCTAAGACCTGCTCTCCCGTCCTCCTTCTCTCTATGCTCTCTTCTCTCTTTGGCTGCGGTGGGGGGTCCGAGCCATGCTGCTACGCCTACACACAAACACAACTACTTATTCAAACTGTATGAGAAGTCTGAAAGTGAAAAGATTAAACAATAAACTCTTAAAATCACATTTACAACTTCCTAAAACTACATAAAGAGAAACTAATTCAACAAAAGAAACAAAAACATTTCACTTCTTTATTGATTGTTACCCATTATCAAATCTTTATGTTTACCTTTAGTAACTAGTGTGACCCGTTTTCTGGTAATTAATCCTAATGTACACTTTAGAGGGATTTTAGCTTATTCCTTCATACAGACCAGGTTCAGCTTTGGGATGTTGGCTGGCAACTGAATTTTACAGTAGTAGTTAATTATGGTATAATATAGCTTTAGAAATATAGCAAAGTTGACCAGAGTAGGTGTTTAATCTATGTAACAATATCACTTCTTGATGCAATAAAAAAAAAAAAAGGTCCTCTACATGATGTAGTTTGTCAGAGTTCAGAATAGAAAGTTATAACATGCCATAACTTACTATCAACGCCCCTCTGAGATGAAGTAGGAAACGTTGCTTCTGTGAGATATTCAACACTGTTCAACACAACGTGGACATAGACATAGAAAAGAATTAGTGACAAACCATTTCCTACTGGATGCTACTAAATGTATGCCTATGATCAAAATATTGGTTTGTTGCTCTGAGTGTCAAAGGAGACAGCTGTAAATTACCTCTGGGACAGTGAGTGTTGTGACAGTGGTTGCCAACTGACTTTCTCCTCCTCATAGTTGTATGTCTCCTCTGCCTGACTCCTAATGGAGACAGCACATCACAACTTATATTCCCCATGTTATGTGTTACAACTGATGATTACGCATGTATGTCTGTAACTGAAAACTATACTTAATAAGCTCAAATTTGATGTATAAAACAAACATCAAATAATTAAAAATGGCAAGTTCCTAATTTCAATAGCAACGAGTCAGTCTATACAATTTTCACATGCCCAGCTTTAAACTCTCAACCATTTCCACTTTTGTCCAGCTCACCTATTCATGTATGTCTGTTGTTTGTGTCTTCTTTGTACTTCATTGCGACCATGAGCCTGTTGATGAGACAAAACATGACATATATTCTGCAGACACTGACTGCTACATATACTGGTGCAACAGTTGGTGAGTTGTTGCAGTACTACCCAGGAATTAACCCTCCTCAGAGTTAGTGGCTATGGGCAGTGGAGAAAATGATCGCTTCCATCACGCTGCCAAGATGTGCTGTAATATGAGAACAGTATGCAAATAATTGATTGTATGTTTGCAGGAACGTACTGAATCGGAATGGGATGGCCTGGCCAGCATCCTGGATTCGGCTGTCTGGGATTGACTATAGGAAGCTGGACAGTTTGGGGCTGTGCTGTTTTTAGGGGGCCGAGGTGGAGGACTGTGGTTGGACCCTGGAATCGGGCTGTCCAGACTTGAGAACTGTTAATATGAGGGAGAGAAAATGTATTAGGCAGTCAGTAAGGAATTTTTTTTTACATTTAATTTCTCCTTCATTGGAGAGCAATGCAAAAAAACATCAAGATGGTTGGATGTTGTAAATACTGTTGTAAATAGAGGCAAATCTAAATTTCAACTATCCTATCATGTTGGGTGGCTTTTTTCATCCATTTCTTCGACTTATTTGTGCATTTAGCAATTGACTGGCAGTAACAGGGGAAGGTACTCTGAATACATACCGTAGCTTTGCAAGCTAGTTCAGAATAAAGAAAGTTTAACTACAACAGAATAATGGTAGCAAACCTCATGCCAGAGGTTTGGGAAAAGCCCGGGTATCAACAAAGTCTGTAAGAGTCATTTTGACTGGAATTTAATTCACTAAATCCAAACAACAGCTTCTGAGATTTATTAATTTGGATGAAAGTGGCAGACAAACAGCCCAATATTACTAAATTATTAATAAATTACACATATACAGAAATGCATTCACACACCTTCCTGAAGGCAGCCATTTCCTTTACAACCTCTTCAATGTCCTCATGATCCTCCTCCTCCGTGTCGTCATCACCTTCCTCCCAGTAACTGCTGCCTGGCAGGAAGGGCTCGATGTGTATGGACTCTGTTCCTCTGATGTCACAGCGACAGTATGGGCAGGTGTGACCAGCTGACTTCTGCTAGAGAGTTATGAATGATAGGTCACAGGCAGAGTCATGGAAACACTGACCACTGTCACCAATTGCCTTGAGAGCGGCTTTGCGTCTTTTGAACTGTATGTAGTGGAATATGTTGGGCTTGCCTTCAACGCAAAAAGCCACCAGTTTCTCAAAAGATGAAAGAGGTGGAAAATACCATGTTCAACAGACACTGTAGATTGTAGGCTTTCACAACTGTAAACCAGATGAAGGTGAATCGTTGCAACAGTTACCTCTTGTTTAATTGGCCTAACATATAGGCTTAGTGTTTCGTCAGCTGTGTGATGCTCATATCGTTCATTTCTCTGACTACAGTGCTGCCAACGTCCCTTCTTACAGTAAATTATGGCAGTGTGGCAGTGTGTTTTTTATTTATAATTAAACAAACAAGGTATACTGTAAGCTTAAGATGCTGGTATGTGGATGTTATTACCTTTGAAGTGAACCAGTGTTTTCCCCATCTCCAATCTTATCTCCTACTCTCGTTTTCCACAGTTTTTTTAGCTTATTAGCTACGCATTCAACTGCAACTTTGTGTAGATGTTTTTGAGATTGTTACTGTATTACTTCTGAAATTGGATGAAGCTCATTGTATGTAAACTTACTGCGGGAGGCAGTTTGCTTGACCCTGATCTAGATTCAGCTTTCCCATTGTGGTTTGGGGTCCATGAAGCATATCTAATTTTATTCTCATGCATATGCCTCTGTCTCTCACTCCTTCTCCCCCTCTCACACTTATTTTCTAGCAAAGTGAGTGTGACTGGTACAGTTTAAGGAGGATGTGAAGCTTTGCTCGCACAGGAAGCTTCAGCCAAATGTCAGGACATGCTGCTCTGCACCTTTGCAAAGATATAAACACCTTCCAAATAGAGGTGAGGCCACTCACTGGCTGGCTAAGAGTAAGAGTAGTGCAACTTTGAGCTATAAGTTGCCAACAGCAGCTTTTATTCTGATTGGATGTCTACATTGTCACTCCACACGAGGAAGTAGGAAGCGGGGGGAAGCCCCATTGCTGGAGCGAAAGCACATGAGCACATGCTTTTCACGTATTGACTAAACTGATTTACAGACAGACTTGGGATTTGTAAAAATGTAATTTTGTGACCAGAATGAAAGTTGCATTGTATATCCACTTCCACAATTAGACATACGGCATCTATTTTTTTATAACCGTTTTGCATTTTGAATCATTGAAATTTTCCTGTAAACTATGAAAGTATGTAATTATGCAAAGAAATGCACCCGACTGGTTCCACAGCTTCTCATTTGACCCGAGAGTTGACATGTTTGCTTGTGCACTCCATGGCACAGGTGCAATGGAGTTTTCTATAAATGTTTGTTGTTTCAACAAGTTTGACTCATGCAATGTAATATAAAACTCCTTCATACCAAATGTCCTTATCAAGACAATATAAAAATTTGTCATCTAATCTAATCTAATCTAATCTAATCTAATCTAATCTAATCTAATCTAATCTAATCTAATCTAATCTAATCTAATCTAATCTAATCTAATCTAATCTAATCTAATCTAATCTTAATATTTCAATTAAATATTGAAAATATTGGAGACACTGAAAAGTGTCTTTGTTTAGTGAAGGAGTGGTGTCAAGTGTATCCAGAAACAGGATCTGTTTTACATTCCCTGTCAAGGTTGACATGTTAACACTGAGTTCTGAAGGTCATTTTATCTAAACCCCAGATATGCTGAAGCACCAAAAATTTTCATATAGCATGTGAAAGTCACTCTTTGTTAAACACAGAGCGTATTTTTGACATCAACCCCAAACCACATTTAAATAACCAATATTGTTACATTATGGTGGAGCTACAATCATCAACCAAACCATAGCCACGCTGATTTTCAGATTGGCCTACACAAATACATGTAGATTAGTGAACCCTGACTGTCTCCCTTCACTAAACACACAACTACTGTTACGGTAACAGTCTGTCTCATTTTCACAAATTAGTAAAAGCATGTGGTAGGAAAAGATTAGCTTGTGCTTTTTTGAGGATGCACAGACAATGAGCTACAATACCTTCCAACCTGTGAGGCAAGGCTGGCACAGGAGATGCCCACAGGGCTGGATACGAGTGTCCTTATCCCTCTCTGCACAGATCTTGCACAGCTGGAAGGTGCTGCCAATCTCACAGTAGAGCTCATACTCCTCCTGTTGTTGTGGGGGTAGTGGAGGGTTAGTCAGATGGAGAAGACAGATAACAACAACAGCATATCTTCAGATATGATGTAGGTTTTGTCACTGCAAAGCCTTAGAATGTAGATGGCACTCCACTGTAAAACTGATAAAGAGGTTTAATGTGTACCTACTTACTTCTGTTACTTTAACTTTGCCCTTCTGGGCTGGTTCACATAAAATTGTCAGGTCAGGATTAACATCACGGCCATCTGGGTACAGGTAGCTGCATGCACAGAAACACACAGCACTAAGGAAAAGTCCACAAAGGGGAAATACATTGGTGACCTGAGTGTATTTGTCTTTACCAGCCCTCGTTGAAGCCTTGAATGAGTGCTTGGTAGAGAGGTGTATTCTCAGGAATGGTCTGGATGATCTCTCCTTCAGTCGTCACGTGACCAATAGCCCACTGCCCCATTCTTGTGCAGCTCAGGCGGAAGATATAGCTTTGAGGAAAAGATATGCTCGTAAATCATACTCGTTGCTAATATTGCTACTTTGTCTTTATTGGTTTTAATTGTTCTGAATTTGTGCAATTAATTGAAATCCAATTCTCCAATCCTCCAAATGTGACACTGGAAAACAAAAGAAATATTGTACTTCATACTAAACACTTTCCCTTAAAAAAATGTAAACCTTTTATAATGATAACATAATAAAATACTTGTCGGAGTTCAGTGGTTTGACGTTTTTCAAGTAGGTCATTACCTACAACTGAGATCCAATTCAAAGCTGACACATTTAATGTCACGCACGTCTTGTGTTTGTGCCTATTTTCATTCTCACCTTCCAGGTCGATGCAGGTAGTTTTCCAGCCGAGCTTTAACCTGGTCATAGGTGAGGAAGGCCATATAGCCTGGATGGGTCACTGCTAGCTGGTTCCAGTTCCTTAAAAGTGATTTCCAGGGCTAAAAAAAGGAGGTGGGACTTCAGGTAATTATTCATTTTTCATGACAAAATTTTTGGAACCATGCTCTCTTACTCACAGGGACATTAGAAAATCAATACCACTCGGACTAACACTATAATCTAACTTAGTATAAAGACTGAAAAATGAAAGTGTTCTCCTTGTTTCCAGTTTAAAGCCAAACTAACTGGCTGCTCACAAAGCTTAGTGTTTACTAGAAAGATGTAGAAGTAGCATTGTTCTTTTTACATGACTCTCACCAAAAAAAAGTTATTTAGCATATTTCTCAAAATATTGAACCAGTATTGGAAATTTTTAACTCACCTGAAACAGCCGAGTGAAGATGTCAAACTCAAACACAGATATGTGGTCGTTACAGGTGAGATCTACAGTCGACTTTAGAGCCATGGATTCCATCCCTTCCTCAAATGCATGCACATTCCGCAGCTGCTCTTTAAATATTTTCCATTGAACTATACACCTGTTAAATCACACTGTTAACATGTAATCCATGTACACAAGATACAAACAAAACAGAACAAAAAGCAAAACTCATTAACTACGTGAACATTTCACACACTCACTTGCTGCCAAATGAGTGCCTCCAAAACTCCTCAGCCTCGTTCTTAGTCACCCTGTATGTGTCACCCTGAAAACGTCCCCCTGGGAACATTGCTTTCAGCTCCCATAGCATGTGACTGAACAGCAGGGACAATTTGATCAAGTTCCTCCTTACAATGACAGACAGGACATGACCGACTTTCAGTTATGGTTTGCAAAACAGAAATAGATTAGACTTTACTCTGAAATGATGGTGAGTGAAAGTGTCTTTGTGGTATATACAATATAATTATTACTATACTAATACTAATTATTACTATAAGACATTAAGATTATTAATATAAGACAGTTACAACTTGAGAAATTGCAAAAAATGAGAAAATGTAAACATTGTAAAGTAGAATTCATGGCAGAAGTGCTGTATTGGATTGCATTAGATGGTACGGGTGTACCAAATGACTTCATCATGTGCTTCAAACATTGCAACCATAATCCACAGTTTGGTATACTATAGGCTGGAAGTTAGCCAATGGATACACTGTAAAGGAATCATAATTAAATATATAAATTTGACAGTGTTTTTTGTGTTGTTACAACTAGAAAATGCACTGCAAATACTTTCTGCACACACACACATGCACGCACACACACATGCACGCACACAGACACAAATACAAACACAAAACACACATATACAAAAGGCAGTCCAGCTAGCAAACAGGATGCTGTCTGGTGCATGCTCGTCAGTAAATACCACAAAATGTTCCAGTGGCCAGTGTCACTTCAGGCTAGTATTTAGAGGCACTCCTTTCAGGTGCCTGTATGGTCTAATCAGTTTTTCAATTGTTCATTTAACTCAACAGTTTAACATTTAAGTGTGCACATTTGCAGCCTGATTTTTAAAATAAAAATCTTCGTGCAGACTCTAACAGAAAAAATAAATAAATACCAGAACACCCAAAACGCATTCAAAATGACAAACTAAAAATGTTTTGCCACCAAACTATCTGTCATGTGTCTATTCCACTTTCTTAAGGTCGAACATTAAAACAATAACAAACAAAAATTTGATATGTCCAAGCATCCAACATTCATTAAATTAACATTTGGTTGTGTGAAAGTTGGTCATAAACTTTCCACCTCAATGAGGAAAAGAAACCTCTATGGTGTTGAAAACAGTGTAAGAGTAAGGTGGTAGGAAATGTGTAAGCCACATCTCTCACTCTGGGAGGGCCAGTACTTAAAATAATGTAAAAGAGGAGTGGTGGTGCCACTTGCAAGTCATACACCAGTGAAAATGCC
Source organism: Channa argus (assembly GCF_033026475.1). Lineage (NCBI taxonomy): Eukaryota > Metazoa > Chordata > Actinopteri > Anabantiformes > Channidae > Channa > Channa argus. The sequence goes on along the minus strand of NC_090203.1, from coordinate 9,000,717 downwards.
TCTGCTGTGTTTCTGTATGCAGTAGTACGTCCTGGACAATGTAATTTATTGTGTGCTTGAAGAATTTAGATGTTTGTGAGAAAGAAAACAACATAGTTCCTAAGTTCAGCCACATTTACATTTTTTTGGTTTTCATATATTTATGCATGAAATGACACTTCATTGAAAGTCATCTTATATACTTGTCGAGCTAGTAAGTTGAGTGTGATAATTAATTTTTACTTTATACTTGGTGCGTTGAGCCATTTCTATAGTTTCTAAATTCAAATCAACTTGCAGTTCTAAAAGCAATTGCGATCTATTGACCGTGTTTGTTTTTGCTAAAAAGATGGAAAAACTACATGTTGTCATTGAAATTCATGTAAAACATCTGGAGTCACGCCCTGAACATGACGGAAAGTTATTCGTTGCTGAGCCAATATTTCAGTTTATTTTACCATTTCACCTACTTACACTTGCTCCCGACCTCACCATTTTAAAATGAGTGCATAAATGCCCTTTAAATACAGAAGCAGAGGTGCATTTATTTTGTACTGACATTTATTTCTAGCGGAAACGTGTGTGTTTGTACAAATATTTTCGCAGTTGGTGGGTAAAAAAAAATTAACTAATTAAACAAAAAACAACGTCCACACACTTTATTGGTGCTTTATTGGTTATTCTTTAATTACTACATAGACGTTACATACCATGTAAACCTGAGACCACTTGCTGTGCAAATCTATTCTAATCCATTCTAGAATAGAATTCTATCTATCTAGAAGTCAAGGGTCTCCCAACTACAAAAAGAGTGTTGACTGTTTGAGTCGAACAAACATAAAATGGTATTTAAACAACACATGATAATTAGTGTAACGGCAGGTAACCATAATGCTACATTACTCGCTCAACTTCAATCAACATCCGTAAAAAGCTAAGTTCACATGGCCGCATAAGCGAAAACACTCAATAATATATAGTTTTATAACTTTATAAATCAACATGGAGTTTATATGGGTCTTAAACATCTCACTTACACATCCCACTTCTGTTTGTAACCATGATAGCCTGGAAGAAATTTAACTTATGTGCTATGAGGAAGAGCACCGACACAGAATTTAATAGCTCATCTAGACTACTGGTCTGATTCTGTGGGACCGAAAAAAACAAACAAACATTAGAGCAGGACATTGAAAAAACACAAAAGAAGATATTTGCACATTTGCTCTGACATCTAAGCCATATTACGCATAACATTGCATGAAATTTCCACATGGCTGCCCATGCAGGCATGACTGCGGTGAGAAAGCCATCTGTTATCTTGTGTGTGCAGATGATTGTTCACGATGATGCAATTAATTTATCTGATTTTTAGATTCCTCTTGACAAACGCTAGTCCCAATCTAGTGTCAACAGTATAATACATTTTTGTTGCTAACTGAGTGAAATCCACACGCATTAAGAAACTTGAAGCTCAGTGGTGTTTCAACGAACAGAAACTATATTTAGGAGGACCTAAGTCCTAGATGACGTGGCTGAAATTACAGTAACATGACATTAAATGTATGTGATGATGTGTTGTAATGCTGATATATCAAATAATATCAGTTACAAAATTATCAAACTACTGTGTTGGCTTCAATGTCTTTCACTGCTACCTGATGCCTAAGCAAAAAAAAGGGCTGCTTGAACTAAATCCTTTAAATTTAGTAGAATTGTGTAAATTGATAGCATGATGTGATCACCTGCTCACTGTATAATTCCGCTGCAACTAACTAACTGAATAAATGGATAGATTCACTTCACTTACATCTATTTTGTCCAAATGTTGTACTTCTTATACTATATGCTGCATTTGCAATGAACACAGTATTAGAGGAGTTGAATGGTCATACAGTCTTATTTTTAGTACAAATGTATGTTAGAGAATAGGAAAACAAAAACACAGTACAAGCAGGGGGTGATCTGTGTTTTAGGCCAAACAGTCTCTTTCCCAAGTGGCTCACATTCAGAGGTTGTTATTGTTTTTCAATTTTTCCCATATTAGCATCACAAAGATGCAGGATTGGCCCTTTCTCCATCTCCGTCATTAGTAGTCCTAACAGGATCAGGGATCGCAGACCCAAACTCCGGATAGAAGTTACTCTATTAGCTGTTTCACTGTATCCACTTAGCTAAGCAGCAAACTTTTGAGACATGGTCTTTCATTTTTCTTTGACAAAACAATGCATCTCAGGTAAAATTGTTATTTCAGTTTATTTGAATTATTATTCAAAAGATCAGAGCCTCTATGAGTAATTTTTGAGTCCTGCAAATACTAATTTTAGATGCTCAACCTTTTTATAAATATTGGGCTATAGCTCAGATGGTAAGGCAGGCGTCCACAGACCACAGGGTCAGTGGTTTGATGCCGGGGACCGGGGATATTTCAAAGTGTCTCTGGGCAAGACACTGAACCCCCAACAGCCCATTCCCATCCCCAGCTGTGCAATGCCGGTCCAAGCACGGTAGAAATTGGGAAGAGTAGCGTTAGGAAGCGTATCCGGCTGAAAACTGCCAAACCAACATGCGGACAATGATCCGCTGTGGCGACCCTGAACTCACTGGATAATCCAAAAGGACAAAAAAGAAACCTGGATAAATAGTCCCTGACCTGGTCCCATGGTACTGGATATATGGTTCTAGATATATTTTTAGAGACGAGCAGATGCTTTGTTTGGCCCTGCAGTCATTTTATTTGTCAAAGAGACTCTCAGGATCTAGAGAACAACTCATTCGGCCAAAAATGTATTGGACAAATTGTTTTTTATCAGAAGAAATTAAAATGAATTTTTTTTAATGATTATAAAGTCTAACTAGAGGTGGTAAGCAAATAAGTTCATTTAGTCAAGTGCTGTATGTAAAAAAAAACAATTAAAAATAAAATAATAATTAATTTAGTGCAGTATTTCCATTTTATGTTTTATTTACACCACTGCAATTCAGAGAAAAATATTAGATTCATATGTACATTCATCTTTCTTAAAAAACTGAATCAATATCTGAAATGTGTCCTCACTGCTACATACTATTAGTGTAGTAGTATTAGTGTGCTTTTTTGTAATTTATGTGAGGTAACATCTATATTGTAATATTATTTTAAGGCTACAACTAATGATTATTGTCATATTCATTTTGGGTCTTGATTGTGTTTACTTGAATGTTTTTGGTGAAGAAGTAGATTGGAAACATAAATAGAGAGAGGCTGCGACATGTAACAAAGGCCGCCAATCAGACTCAAACCCGGGATTCTGCAATCTCATGGCATGCACTACAACCATTCGGCTACCAGAGCAACCCTTATTTTCAATATCTATTTAAAATGTCAATAATTTATTTGAGCCAATTAATAATTTAGTCCATTTAGTCTCCAAAAATTGTGAAAAAATGCCCAATCGCTAGACAGAGAAGGTCAAGGTGATGTTTTCAAATGTGCCTGTATTATTCATTCAATGTCCAAACAAAAAATAGCAAACATTTAAAAAGCTGGAATCAGGCAATATGGGAATTTAAGGTAAAATTAATGTTGTTACTAATTCATTTTCAACCAATTCATTATTTCAACACTGTAAGATTCATGAATGAAAGATTTAAGTTCTTGACCAATCATTATATCACTATTGTTTATGCATCATATGGTATGTGATTCAGCATAATGTTTTGCATTTTGGAATGTGTCACATCCATAAATAATTTTAAAATAGCTAATGATTGTCGACTTTGAAGTGATTAGGCATTTAAAAAACAAAAATGTCCCACTAACGTGCTGCAACTGTGTATGTATGTACACGTTGTTGTCAACCTTGAGTGTTCTTACCTGTAAGTGGATGAATCTTCAAATATCTTCTCCCGTCCCTCTTTAAACAGCAGCACAGCCTTTTCTGTCTTATCCAGGAGGTTTCTGACATGGGTCCTCAGGTAGTTGGCCTCATCCCCACGAGGAACATGGCCACCTGCTGCCCTGGCGCCTCTGTAGGGCTCCCAAACCAGCGTGAGCAGTTTTGTTGTATCAAACACCAGATCTGGCAGGTATGGTGGACTGTTTCTGAGGCCCAGTCGGGGATGAGTACAAAGCACGTGGAGCTTATCCAGTCTTTTCAGTGCCCTTTCCACCAGCCGACGGTCTCCACTGGTAGGAGGTTGAGAGGTCGATTCTGGGCTCTTGGAAGCTCCTGAGCCTGCTGCCGCCATCATTTCACTGTGTGTGTTAGAAAGGGATGTGAAGCAAAGCTACCTTAAATGTCAGTTTGTGTATGTGTGGGGGAGGGGCAAATGACAGCAATCCTGCTATGATACAAGCTGTGAAAGCTCAGTGTTTACATATTTGTGACAGTTATAAGCAGAAATTCGAGCGCTTTTTAGCACTGGCTCAAGTTTTTGAGTGTTTACGATGAAATTGGGTGTCAGTTTTGTCATTTCTCAGTTTCACGTCAAAAGCACACCCGTTAACGTCGTCAAACAGCTTCCATTCTCGAGCCTTATAAAATTATTAATAATCCAACAGCATTGCATTGTCCAGCAATGGACAGCTTGTAAAATAACAGCATCTTAACACTCTTTTACTAAAAAAAAGCTCTGCTGTTTGTTTATAGCTTCTCTTTCCTCTGGGGTGTCAAAGCTTCAGAATTAATCAAAAAAATACAAGGTCTATTTTTGCAAAAGACACACTGCAAAAGCCACCATGAATGAGAGTGAACTAAAAATGAAGCTTTAAGACTGATTGGAACCCTTTTGAATTGTACATCCCACCCGTTTCTGTCTCCACTCTCTGCTCCACTTTTCTTGTCCCCTATTTATTACAGCACTCTTCGTACCAATTATCATATGTACATCTCTGCAGCACAGCATTCCTACATTCTCATGGTCAACTGAGCAAAATCATCTACTCACAACACAGCGGAAACATGTTCTTCATCGTGGCCTCAAATGTTGCTGTTACTTCTATGTCTCGTTGTCTTGATGTCACCCTCTCTCTTTCTTTTCTTGGTGCAACCTTTGATTGGTTTCCTGGTTGCAGCCAGACAAACAGGTTTGTTTTTTGCTCTACTGCTCAGCTAGACAACGAGGGTGAGAGAGAGAGAAAGAGTGAGAGAGAGGGAGGGAGGAAGACATAGAGGTATGTACTTAAAATTAAACATTTACTAAGAATAAAAGCAGGCTGTTAGACCTGATAAACAGTATACTACTGGCTGAGAGAGAATGTGCCTGTGAAATAAAAACAAAGTTAAAACTCTAAGATACTCATTTAAATACAAAAAGAAAAAAGATACTCATTGTTAATAGATGACATATCCTAATCACTTAGGTGATCCCCAGTATTGTTGACACTATGAGACTGACGTTGGTGCTTTTGATTAAAAGGGTATTAGATGGACCACTATGTGTTTCCTAAACTGTTTGTTGAGCGCCATCATCAGGCCAAAAAATGCCTGATCAAGCAAAAGAAAAAGAAATGACAGAATAAAACCAATAAAAGTTCCATTAATAAACTGACTGAATAGGGAGTGCCCCAATAATGAGGAAATAAATATACAATTAAGGCATTTTATAAGTCATTTGTAACATTTGATGTGCTGTAACATAGATGTACTGCATTTTTCATGAAATATATTAAACTAAAATAAATAAACTAAAATATAATTATTTAATAATTAGTATTATTTATATAATAATTTCCCCAGTTGGAAAGTAGCTACATTAAGTTAAGATTTGCTCATTTACTTGTATATGTTATTTAATAGAAGCATATTGAACTTGTTTTAATAGCTTACCGTGTACTTGCTTTGCATATGAGGATATTGTTAAAAACATACCAATCTAGACCTAGTTAATCAAGTTATTTTTAAATTTAGCCACTGAACATCAAATAGTTCAAAGGAAGCCTACTGCAAATTTCTATAATATTAAAGTGATGCTTACACATTATGATAGCTATAAATCCAACAATTATAGAGGACATTACCATAGCCCACTTACTAAGCAGTTTGAGTAATTTGAATGCCAGTCTTTTAAATTGTGGCACTGTGGCAAAGATCAGGCTAATGGTCCAGTTATCTACCTGTAGGTTCATGGCTCCTCAATTATCTTTACTTATGCAACTTATTCAGCATGTGCAGTACCACGGGTCCTTCATTTTTTTTCTCTGTGTTATATGTCCACTCTTTTGGTTTCTGGCACATAAGGTAACATGATATTGCCACAGGCACCAGCTTCGCCGTTTAACACTGGCTGGCTTAACACTTTTTTTTTACTGACAAGTGATAACCACCCCTTGGGACACCGCAAAGTTTAAACTGCATTAGCGTTAGCATTTAAATACTGATCATTGCAAATATCTGAGGTTTAGGAAATTCATGAATAAAAGCATATTTTGTACAAAACTGTAAATAGAAATAGCAAAATTTGATAAATCACGAGTTCAGAACTTGTAATATTAAGGCAATGTAATGTTACTTCACTAAGTATTTTAAAACCTACAGTGAATAATGTATTTATTTTCAGTCCCACTGAGTACAAAGATTATTGCTTTTATCTATTGTGGCACATGCAGGCATACAATCTGAACACATGCTTCAACACCCATCAGAGAGGGACATGAACCTCCTTGTCCCTGCATCTAATGACTTTACCTGTGCAAAGTTAGTTTCCTTTTCTGGCCTAATTTGGAAGAAGACATTACGAAGGGCACACAAATGCTTTAAAATATTAAGACTACTTGCTGGAATAGCAGCTCTTCCATCTGCTGCATACCAAAGCCAAGCATTCAGAAGTCAACGAAAACAATAGTGTTTTAGATATTTATATCTCAAAACGCTCAGTCTTTGTTTTATTTTTATGAATATAGTTGCACCGTTGGTCTCCTGCCACAAGGGGGCCTTGTTTCACTGCTTGTAGTTGAATAGGTTAGCTCGTGAGTTGACTAATGTGAACTTTCTGTTCACCATGCAGAATACTGAACTGCTAAAAACTAAAGAGCTGTGGGATTTCTTCTGTTTACATATGCCCCTAGATCAGTAAAGTTCACCAGTGTAATTCAATGTGTGGGTTCCAAATGAGACCTCCTGCACAAGACATGGGCCAGTGTTTTTCTCCACTGCGCCTTATGACAGAGGAGACCATAATGGTTGAGTGCCCTGGCAGCTGCTGAGCATGTTTTTCTAGTGTCAGGGTGTTTTAGGGACTTTAAACAACAAGCTTGACTTTCCGTTGCCCGCTATACACTTCAGTGGAAAGAGGAAAGTCCCAAATTGACCCTGGTAATTAGAGCCTGGTCTGAGGGTGGGATGAGATTTAAGACAAGGAGAAGAGGTGTGATTTGTGTGCATCAGTGCATGTGTATGCACATGTAGGCTTTGTATCAGTGTTGGTAGTGAGCATCAGATAACTTATGTATCATATCACTATCCAAATTGACTGACTGATTCCTTGATGCCATGTCACTGCTGTTCTGCATGTTACCTGTGCATTGGCAGCATTGCCACTTGCAAAATCTGTCCTCTAATCAACACCATAGTGATTAAAATAAAATGAGAAAATTCTACACTTCAGCATTTTCCAAACTTGAGCTTTCATATCTTGTTTCCTTTCAATATTACTTGTTCACATAATTGCATACGTAAAAAAGTACCTGTAACTTTATGTCAGTTCAGCATTCTAAAGTGACATTTCTAGGAGAGTACAACCACTTGTAATGGACATCAGGCAATCATGTTTGATATGCCAGAAGAATTAATGAAACTGTTGGCAATTTCTTGGGTTTCTGCATATATTGGTCATGAAATGTGATGTGATTTTAATCTCAAATCACAAAGATCAACAAAAAATGCTCATAAGCTGCTAAAACAGAAAGAGCCATGATCCTTCATGCCTTTATTAAACAAATGCTTTAAACATATAAAGTGGTTTTGGAAAAAGGTAATGGTAACAGTGTTTTATTAACTAGTTGGATTAAGATTAAGACCTGTACAACATTCAGGAGGACGCATTTTGGACCATTCTTTCTTTATAGAACTACTCCAGCCACCCTGACATTACCCTGGAGGAAACTTTGATAAACGGGAATTAATTTTCCCTCCAAAATGGCAAGTGGTCCAGGTCCAAAGGCAGCAAGGCAAACCCCATATTATGATGCCCCCTTCACTAAATTATGTTATTTTAATCTTTGTTTGCGGTTCTCCTTTTTACTTCCCAGAAAATTATCCAGTGGCGTTGTTGACTGTCAAGTTGCTCTTTGGCAAAAATCATGGAGACAGCAATGCCTTCCTCCATGGTGTTCTGCCATGGAGACTAAGCCTGTTCAGTGTTTTGCATATGGTTGACTCTTGAACAGAGATGTTAACCAACTCCAGTGAATCCTTCAAAGTTTTAGCTGTTGCTCTACTTGTGTCATCTCCACTTATAGAGAATGTGTTTAACAGTGGGCTGGTGAATATCTAAAGTCTTTATGGCTTACCCTGTAACCCTTAAATTAAACTCGTGATTGTAGGCCTCCTGCGATCTAATTTTTTGCGAGGCATGACTCACAGTAGCAGATGCTGCTTGTTAATAGCACACTAACACAGTTTGCATTTTTATAAGTCAAAGTAGCTCTAAACCAAATCTCCATTCTTGTTTCATTGGTCGGACTCCAGGTTTGTTAACATCTGACTCTAGTTGGTGTTTAGTGACATCAGAAGCTTAGTTTTTCCATTACTTTTCCACCATTACTTTGTATGATTAATGGGTGTGTTCAATAAAGCCAAGAAAGATCATGGCTGTTTGTGTTTTAATATTGTGTTTGTTGATATTTGTTACTTTGGTGACATTCAGATCACATTGCCCTTACTTTTTCTTACAACTGTACATTGTAACAGGATCATAAAGTGTGAGGCATCATATAATATTTTTGACTGAGATGTAAAAATTGTCATAACCCCTGCTGACCTGAGGTGTACTGCATATGATAAAAACAACAAAACAACATCACTGTCATGGAAAAATCTTCCATGACATCATTATTAGGGTGCAGAAAGTTCACAAAGGAAGTTTACCTTTTTCATACTGTTTTTCTGTTTTTACACTAATCTGACAAACACCTGCTTGTTATTTCAAAGGTTGTGTGTGGTAAGATGCTCAATTAAAATTTTCTAAAAAATTTTAATAATTTAAAAAAATTAATAACATAACTATTTATATAACTATTTCACTGTCGTTCATCCTCATTCACAATTTCATTGCAAAGGAAGACACATTTTAATGTTAACATGAGTGTACAGTTCAGAGCAAACGTACACAGGCGATTTAAATTACATGACAGTGTTGCCATATGAGCAAAAACACAACTGTGACTGAATTGAAATCAAAGTTTAAAACACAGTAGTAATGTAAGTCAGTGATCAACGTTCCCTATAACCTGCTGTCACATTCTGTGCATGCCTATAGTACAAGACTCGACAAACCCATGGATCCGTCTTTCCTTTTTGAGCTTCTTGAGAAATTCAGCAGAGTGTTAAATGTTATGAACTCGAGCGCAAAACAGACAGATCTAAGAGAAGTCGGAAATGCAGAATTATTATGAAGTTAACCCTTTTCATCTGCATAGTTGTGCTGCAATCGCTTTGTTTCGGTTTAAAGGGAAAGCACCGCAAAGTCTGACTACTGATTACGTTCATTAAAAGCAGATGATCGCTGGCGCAGCTGAAGTGTACCTGCAGTTGTTACCATAGGTGCGCTAGGATACACAATCTACACCCAACTTTTATTGGCTCCTCTTTGAAATACATTTACATTTACTTAGCTAAAATACACAAGTGGCACAAAAGGAACCAGAGTGATGATCCGATCTCACAGCTGATTTCATGGATATGGGAATTGCGCGCCGTTGGTCACTTTGGATGGACCGATCCCACTGAACTGTCACCGAGTGTGGACAAGTTGTTTTCACTCCCACACACCTGAAACTTCAGACCTTGAGCGTCTCGCACCAGTTGATGCCGAGGATCATGACCATGAACGGTGACCGCCAGTCGGTTGCCACAGCGCCGCTGGATCTGCGCACTACTAACCGAGAGCGTGGGAGCGCTGGGTCTAGAGCTCCGGACTGCAAAGCTCGCCCTAGTGACGCTCGAGTGACAGGGGGCTCACCTGCTCCCCCAGCGTGCACAGGGACGGACAGTCGTGAAAGACATCCCCCCATTGTGAGAAGCCCACCGGGCTCAGAAAGCGTTGCTGCTCGCAAACGGCCAGCGGACAAATCTTCCAGTCAGCTTCCTTTTAGGAAACGCCAGTTTCATGTCGAGCCAGACACCCAAAGACAATCACCGGCTCCGTCAGCTGGTGGCGACCGCTTCTCCCCTTCGGACAATACGGGCTTTAAGTGTGGAGAGAGACCAGTTGCTCGTTTGGAAAGATCCCCAGATGAAACTAGGACCGAGCCAGGGACTCCCAGGAGATTTGAGGAGCGGGGACCAAGTCTAGATGCGTATGCCATTCACCCTTTCCTCCAGTTTAATTTCGGTAAGTGTTTCTAGCCAACTTTTAATCATTTAGCTACATCATTGGGATACCTTCTACTACATATTAAACTTCTACTACGTATTAAACGCGTATTAGGTTATTAGACAACATTGCAACGTTTGCAGAGATTTGTACAACATGTATAGTTATCATCTGTAATCAGCTTGTTTGGGATCCTGTTCTTTAATGCAATTGGACATTAATTTGGTGTACAAATGGCATTTCTGTACACTGTTTAGTGATAAGAAATGTTGTTAGGCAAGTGAAGTCAGCATGGCAAAAGCAGGAGGAGCTCTCATGTATTTTGTGGTATAACATGACGCTACATGAATGACGCTAATGCTGTTTTGATTTTAGAAACTGAGGCGACACACAACACCCACCCCGTGTATTCAGTAGTGGTCAATAGTGTGTCACACCTCAAAAAAAGAAAAGAGACAGAGAGAGAGAGAGAGAGAGAGAGAAACGAAAATCCGTGTTACAGTGGATGTCTTGGCTACTGCTGAATCAATTAGAAAAACTCCAGTCAGCTATTCTCAATCTATTCCTCTTCAGTCATTCTCCTGCTGCGACAAGTAGCTTGGTTTACTCATAACTCAATAGTTTGCACACAGGGACTTACAGTGCATGCTGAGGTGCACACTTCCTTTTTTTTTTAAACAATGGAATGACTTGTTTGCAAGGTCAGCCTTTCCAGTATCTTCATGACTGTTCTCTTTCTGCTTGTGTTTGCCTTTCTTTCTTATTCATTCCTGTTCAGGTCATTGCCCAGTGTACTATCTGCCCCCAGTCCCAGAGCCAAACCACCCTCTGGCCCATCAAACTGAAAACCTGCTGAGTGGTATTGCTCTAGCAACACATCAAGATGAAGATGGAGACACGTATGTTGATATTTTTTAAATGCCTAATATTAGAAGTTTGGGTGTCACTTTCTTAATGTATAGTTAACTCATGCCTCCATCCATCCATCCATCACATATCCAATTAACAAACTCATACTGTAAACATAAACGTTACTATGATTCATCTATCTCATTCATTTTCATAGCCATCTCATTTTATTCAGATGGCTCAGTTGACAGTTGAGAAACTTGGCCCAATTCAGAGATCTGAAATGTTACCAGAAAATATAAATATTCAGGAGATAACAGCAGATTGACAGGATTCTTTGACATTTTGTATCAAGTAAACAAAGCCGGCTCACATTTTCACCTCCGAAGAGTCCAAATGTTTGGATTTGTGATGAACCCTGTCTCTGAGAAGGATAAGTTTAATTTTAAATTCTTAGAAGTGGTGACTCATAAGTTACAAACTTGCTATGAAAACAAGACTCGGCTAAAACAGTATTTAAAAATTATATATTTTACTTTAAAGAGGCTACATTATGTATGATTTCAGGTTAATATTTTTATTCCGGGGTTCTACTGGAATAGCTTTGGTTGATTTACAATTCCAGAAACTACTTAATTTTCTTACAACAGGCCATGCAGTACCTCATGTGACCCGCTTTCTAGAAAGTTTGCTTTAGGTACCAGACTTACTGTACTTACTGTGGAAATTGTTCAAAAGTGCAGATTGAAACATGAACTGCAGGGATAAGGTATATATATATATATATATGGTTTCTTCTTTTGTATGCACTATAACAACTATAACACAACACAATGACTACAATCACATCTACAAGCAGACAAAGTGACATTTTTCAGGGAATCTTACCAATACAGATGTAATTTGAACATCTGTATTGTTAAGAAATATTGCTTCTATCTACCTTAAATTACCTAAACTACTTTCCTAAGGGAAATGTTTACCATTGTCACATAAAGTGGCACTGAAATGGTAAAATAAACAACATGACCATACAAGTTTTTGAGTGGACTGGTCCCAACCAACATTAGTGTTGTCCTGTGACCTTCTCATAAACAAAACCTTTAGTGTTGCACAATCTGGATGTGATCTATGAGACATTTGTGATATCATCTCTGTTTAAGGTACAATCAGTGGCCTCCCCCATATCCAACCAAATTCTTTGCCATCAGTTCACTTCCTTCAATAGAAATGATGCATGATTCACTAAGGGGTAATGGAGACAATGATCCAGCACCTTAACCCTGGAACTATAGCACATGAAGCCTAACTGCAGGATGAAATAGTCATTGCATATTGTATGTGTTTGTGTCACAATTTACTTATTTTCAGTTGACTAGTCTCTCAAGGCATAAGGCAGTGGGGGGCTGGGAAAGACAAAACTGTATACAGTACATGACACCGTAGGAGTTTTTTGAGACCATGTGAATGCAAATATTAAACTTTAACGCATGGCTACTTGACTTTGTCTAAAGGTTTAACGCCCACCCACACACTAACTGAAATTATAAACCGAGAACACACACGCACACACACATATCCCATCACACACACGTGTTGTCATGTGACTGAAAACAAAGCATGTCCAGGAATTAAATGACATTCTGCTGTTGTGGTTTCAAAAAGTATCACTATCATTTGCATCAATTTTAAAGTACACTCGTGATGACCAACATTTAGCAAAGTCATACCTCTGGTGACATGTCACAGCTGCATGTTGTCATGTTGACATTTACATTTACTTCAGTCACTCATAATTGCTGCTATTGTCTGCTATTAACAGATAATAGCAAAAATATAATATGAATGTACATTTTCTAATTGCAAAAGTATTCATTTACAATATACATTTTGTGGTTTTGTTTAACACTGGTAAAGTGTTAAACTCAATTTTGTTTAATTTTTTGACTTCCTCTCTGGTTCGACTAACAAGTATATTATTCAAAAGTGCAGGGCAGATACAACAAAATGAAAAGTGATATGAAAACTATTCTATTAGTACAATGCAGTGCAGAGAATTTTCACTAAATTAAGACACCTTGAAATAAAACTGACAGTTCAGTTATTTTGTGCAGTACCTACTTGTTGCTTTGTGGTTGCATAAAACTTTGTGTGAATTCTGCAGAAAGACTCATTCTCAGCCCCTCTGTCCTTTTACACAGTCTGTATATACATTAGTGTGTATGTGCATGCGTATGTGCATAATGTGAGCATGCGCCTGCTCTTACGTCAATGGGGTGTTCATCCTCTGTTCTCAAAGCCCCTTAGTTTCGGGAATCAGTAAGAGGCTCAGTTTTTAAACACCACTGTGGTTTTTCTCAGGTGTTTCTTTCTCTCTTTTCTTCTCTGTGTTCTTAAATGAATGGGCTCAAAAAACCCAAACATCCGCTCCTCACTTCCTCATTTACCGCTTTCTTTCTATCAGCTCTATCTCTCTCTCTCTTCTCTCTCCTTTTCTCTGTTATGTGTGACTTGCTTATCCACACTCATTTGTATGTATACATATCTGCAGATGTGCACTTTTTTTACAGCTCCTATAACCAAATGCCCACTTCCAGTCATTCTGTGCATTTACCTGCTTAATAACGCAATATGCAGACTTATGCAATACTTACAACTGAAATTGTTACACAATAAGTTTGAATGGGTCTTTATATTTCTTGCACAGTTGTAGAGTCGTAGTGAACCAGAGGTAAATATCAAACTTGTTTCTACAATCACTGTAGTCTTTGTGAAGGTGCACCCAGGCACAACCGTGCAATGAACATAATGCTAAAATTGCCGTGGCAACGTGGTCACAATCATTATTATAACATAAAAATGTTTACCAGGTAATGTTTACCATGATCTCTACAGGACAACATATGTTACCCTCATTTGTGCAGGAGAGTAAATGTAATCATCTAGATCCTTAGGATGTACTACTGGGGGACCATGAATGCCTACAATTTGCTGGTGTTACTGGGTTTAAAGCCAGGTAATCAACGGTTTATTAGGATGTATATTCTCTAAGTGTTCTATATGATGGTTTCAGTCATAGTGGTAGACAGCTAATTTGCACAACATGTCCACAGATAGAAGTTGGAAGGTATTTGTGCGCATTTTTTAATGAAACACAAAAAAGACAGAAGTGCATATAATACTATTGCTACAGCTTTTACTCTACTGAAGAATTGAGCAGCCATACTGCATTTTGAGGTTGGTGCTGCTCGGGATTGTCTGAATTAAGGGGGCGTACCAGGACGTTTTCTTGGCTACTGACACTTTACAAGCTGCTGGTGCTGAGTTTGATGTGTTTGCTGAGATCTGCATAGACTACACAAGGGTACGCACAGCTAAAGTGAAAAGCCAAGCTAAAAAAAAACATAAAGTAAACCGTTTTGACCTCATGGTAATTGGTGGCTTCAGTAGCGTGTTACATTTGTACTCAGAAGTCCAAAATTACAAGTTCCTGTTAGAAATTTCAAATTGAACGCCCCCTTAAGTTGGATCTCCTATTTGGAAAGTCTGATGAACCTGAACCACCCCAACCTCAAACTCCAACATGGCTGCTCAGTTCATCAGCATAGCGAAACCTGTACTAATATAAGATTAATAGCAACTCTGAAATATTTGTGTCTCTTTAAAACAGTCACACACATAGTACTGTCTATCTTCTATCTATGGATATGTAACTACAGCATTTTTATACACATAGTTACCAGTGACTGGGTATAGCTTGGTGTTGCTAACCTGGCTAGAACTGGTATTGTTAAGGTAAAGTAGCTGGTCAACTAGAGTGCAGGTGAACTTGGATTTGACATCATACCTCAAAGACACACTGTTTTAAACCTTGATAAATAGCAGTGCAAAGCAAGCTTCTGTTGTTGCTTGTGTGCGAGGAATTCTGGTGTGGTCCCTAATGATTTATACATTTATGTGATTGATTTATTGACACAGTGTTTTGTGCACAGCTGCTAATGAAATGTCCCCTTCTGAAGGCAGTTATTGGACAGTAGAAATAAGCGCAACCATTCACTGTGTTTACAAAATAATGCAACTAATCAAATATTGCTGTAGGTATTACTTTTACAAGATCAGTAATGTAAATATAAAACCGAAAACGCATTGGACAGTTTCAACCAACTATTTATGTCTATTAATATCAAGTATTCATTAGGTTAGGTGACTGATCCCAGACCTGTGGCGTAACAGCACTTCATTTGTTCCAATTCAAGCATTGCCCCACAATGCTCGAGATAAGTATGAAAAAGTTTACACTAAACTTGCCCAACTACTGTAAAACTGCTTGCTTTCATAATGGAGCTTCATATGGTCAATCATCCACTCTCTGGCTGATTCAAAGTAAAAAATGAGTGCATTACTGTGAAATGAACTGTGAGCAATTTTGAGAGATGTAGACATTACTGGAACTATGAATGCAGAATGCATTTGGTAAAATAAATCCAAAACACACAACACAGATAGACTTGCTCATCTAGGTTTGCCCAGACACAAACACCTTCATCACAGCAATGTCTGGAAGTAGCATCATTCTTCATGATACACACTACACTAAGCTGTCATTTCTTGTTAACTGGACTGCAGTGCGTCTCTGCTTCCCTTTGTTTACTATTCACACACTGACACATCACCTCATTGCTCAGCTGGTCCACAGACCACAGGATATGCTAGGCCTCAGTCTGATCATTCAGTTTGACTGCAGCCTTACCCTCCATACCAAACAGGATACCGCACATATGCTGCCTTCTCTCTCTCTCTCTTTTTGTCTCTCTTTCACACACACAGTTACACTTGGCCTGACTGTGATAATGCGGCGAACTTGGGACTCCTGTCTGCGTCAGTGCTGCTGTGCCTGAGGTTATCTGGGGCTGTGGTCTGCCCAACTTCCAGGAACTAGAAAACATTACAGTTTCATCTTAAGAGAAAAATAGAGAGATGGATACAAATAGAGTACAGCAACTAATACAAAGGCAATTAATGATCTCAATAATCTCAATGTTTACATGAGCTCTTATACAGTAGTTATTCACACTGTCCATGTGCAGCTGACCTGTGTCTCTGTTGAGTCATTCCTAAACAGCCTGTAACGATATATTTTTACAGGCTGAGTGTGCATATTCTATACTACATTTGGCCTAAATGTGTTGTCGAGACACTAGGGGGGCTTTTTATGGCAAATGGATGGCAGCTAATAAGATGTATATGAATATGGCCAGAGATCTTTGTTGATACAGACTTGTTCACTGTTCTGAGGTCAGTTACAGGAATAGGGATCAGCTGAGGAAACACCCGCCATGCTTAGTGCTGCTCCACCATACAAAGTTCTGCTTTTCGCTCAGGAGCAAATCATGATTGTTTATTATAGTTGCAGTATCAACCTGCTCTTGCATAGATGTATTGTTTTAACTCACACTGTAGGGTTGATTTCCATGCTTATCCATGTATGTTTAGGAATAGTGCACATATATACACATGCACACACAGTATATCAGGAATTTTCATTTCCTATTGGCTTTATATGTTTGTTAAATTATGTATATAGACACGAATGAGCATTAGAAAGAAACTTTCAATCATTTCCACAAGAGAACCTATTAGATAACTTAAAAAATATAGCTGTAGTAGTTGTTATATAGCATCATGACTCTCTTTTTTCTACAGAAATCTATACAATCTATACTTTTGCAGGCAGGAAATTGCTGTATTTAATGACTCCATGAAAGTAGGACACATCACCAAGGGGAAGTGTTGCAAGTGCTTTTATCACTGTGACTTATTTTCTGACCTCACACTCTATGCAAGGGTGCTTTTAATTTATTCTCAAGAAGCATCCCTGTTTCCTGTTCCTTGATTGTTCTATATGTCTGTTTTATTTCGTATCGCTCAAATGGAGGTAAACCTATAGAAAGACCTTGTTGAAAACCATGTTAATTGTTAATTGCCACATCTCATAGCACAGAGAACAAGAGGAGAACTAATGCTGCCATTGTTACTAATAACAGGAAGTGACATAAAACTAGTATGGCCCTTACTGGAAGCTGCTGCCTCTGACAGCAGTGAAAAGAAAAAATTGAAAACTACTGTGCCCTTTTCTACACTCTACCCTTCCCCCACTCATCCTTCTGCCCTTCCTTGTCCTAAACTTTGGCCTGCGTTTGTTCTTTCTCTTCACAAAGAGACCAGAGATAGTGGTTTCCCCTTTAAATCTTGATAAAGTCGTGACAAGTGTACTGTGAGTCATGACTGCATGTCTGTGAAGCTCCCTAGTACAACTGTCAGTATCATTTGAATCAGGTCATTTTAACGTGGAATTTGCATCTTCTAATTACAAAATAAACTACTTCACTAAGATAATGTGTGCTGTTTCACCCCAAATTATATAAACTTAATTCGTTTACAATAGCTTGACAGCTGGTTAGTTTAGCTAAGCCGACACTTCCAGAAGTCCCCGCTCCCAGCCCATAAAGAGTCGATGATAAACCATGTAATATCTGTTAGGTGGCTGTTTTTTCCTTTGGACTAGCCAAAGGTGAAAAAGTTGTTTCCTGTCTTTATTTTTAGCAAAGCTACCTGAGCTATTCTGGGCAAAACAGCAAATAAGAACATTTTCTAGAATATTTAACTATTTGTTCAAGTTGACTTTTTGACTCACTATATTGCAGCTCAGCATTTTAGTGCAATATGTTTACAGTTCACACATGGCCTTTGAGTAAATTCTCTAACTGCCATTAGTCAACACAGCACATTCTTATCATTACTAAACATTGTCAAACAATGTTAAGTGCTGCATTTTTTAGGGAAAATTTCTCTTGAAATTTCGGGTGATATAAAGTCTCAGTGTGTCATAATATCCGAAAAAAGTGCCCTATTTAGATGCCCTTTGTATTAGTAGTTATCTTTTTGTAATTCCTTTTCAACTTCAGATTAGTCTTAACTATTCTTTACACCTGTTTTTTAATTTATTACAGACCTCTCCATATAGCTGTGGTGCAGGGGGAGTTGGCGGTTGTCTCCACACTGATTCATTTCCTGCTGCTGGCTCAGAGAAGCCCTGACATCTACAACAACCTCCGACAGGTACATCTAATAAAGCATACATGCACACATGCATGCATACATCGCTGCTATGATAACTTTAACAAATGCATAATTATGATAATTTCTCAAATCCTACTACTACTACTGTCCTACTATCATGTTCTGTCCAAAATAGTTATTTATTAATGTTTAAGGACACAAGATGTCACATCGGTCAGTGTAAGAAGTTAAAAGATAGACACAGAGTACAAGTGTGACAGAGGACTTCTGCCCCAACAATCAAGTGTGTAAAACACGTTCTCCTGCCTCACCCTTTTAATAACAGTGACATGGAAAAGAATGAAAGAGGAAGTGCCTTGGTTTCCTTCTTGCCTTGAACCTTGTTATATCATACATTTACAGTCATTATGGCTTAGGGTTATGTGTTGGAATTCACCCATCCTGGTTTCTCCACCTGTACTTGCCACAAGCCAAAGCCATGCATATGCTGGGAAGGACTCAGTGTGTTTTCCAGAGTTCTGTTTTACTGTGCTTATGGTTTTATAGTACTCGCTTTCCCTATATGAAGGGATTTTTCAGGGTTTACATGTAGGATTTACCATGTTGTGAAATTCAGAGAAGACAGCCAAGATGATTAAGCAAAGCTAAGTGTAACATGAACACTGAACCATTGTCCTTCCCTTAATATGAGTTTCAAACATGTCACTTTTAGATGGTATTCCAAGATATAGTTTGCTTTTACTTGCATGTAAGGACCTAATGAGGTTTTACTGAAAATGTGCTACATAACAACATAAGGGATCAGCTACAGTGTAAATTAATGGAATGTGTAAAAGCACTTGTCTTGAGTGTTTCCCAATCCAGGGCTGCCCCAACCACTGGCTTTAAGCCAATACTTCCACATTCTCTTCTCATCTGTTGTCTCCACCTCCTTGCCCTCCTCCCCTGCAGTCTGCCAGCATGCTCTCTTTCATCCTTCAACAAAGAAAGCACCTGAGTCTCGCAAAGCTTTAGTTCTCAGGGCTGGGGTTTCAAACCACACAGGACACCACGGGCTTGCTTACCAGAAATAACGCTAGTGCTATCATCAGTTGTTGTCTTTCCTCATCGCTGAGGCTTGACAGCAAAGGTTTTGTGATATCCTGTGTCTGCCTTGAGTATGAAAACTCATGCACACGACACACACACGCACTCACACACACACACACACACAGCATTTCTTTTCACACACTCACACACATAATGCCATATACAGTTACAACCCAAAAAGGGAGATTTTCAGGCACAGGTCCCGTCACAGTCATTTGCCTACCAGATTGTGTGGTTTTGACTGAATACCAGGCATGAAGAAGATACTTTACAAAAAGAGGCCAGGGAACTTTTTTATTTTTCAAAACATGTATTGTACCAGACCTGCACGAGAACACTTTCTGGCACTAGCCAACTTTCCAAACCTGAAGAAATGTTTAAACACAGTTTTTCTAATATTGATTGCAAATCCTAAATTTCTGTGGTTTGCATATGGAACTTTTTGACAGAGTGTTACTATCAGTACTGTAACTCAACAATTGTGCAAGTGTCAGTACTGGATTTGACTTCCACTCCCTAAACTACTATGATGGTAGAGACAGCTGTTTGATACTCCCACACTGGTCATGCTATCAGTGCATCTACACAAACACATGCTATAGTAGTGTACTATTTGCTGCTGTTGCCACAGCTGATTGTGCAAAGTGTGGCACTGACACCAGTTGAGTTTGGGAACTAAATCCCCTGGGGACAGGTACACTACTACATGCACAATTTACATATGGTTTAGATTAAAGGCATTAACTACAGCACATACTGTAAGTTAGTGCTACGAGGCGATATGTAGATGATCTTTCACATTTTAATAATTCATTTTTTAAAATATTTCTTTGAAAGCCACATTCACTTTACTTTTTTTTACATTTTTATTAATCTTATTCATCCTCTACATTCATTGAATTTTGTTCATCTGCGTGCTGGTGGCATGCCATTTTATATTTTTAGTGTGAGTGTGTGTGCATGAGCGTGCACAAGCGAGACATCTGTGTGTTTGTGTGTGCTTTAGTATTTTACAAGAAATCACATGACTCCCCCCCCTCTTACTCTGGGCTCTTTCTCAACATACCTTGCATGGTGGTTTACAGGGACTTTCCCTTCCTTCGTGTCTCTCTCTCTCTCTCTCTCTGTCTCTTGTGCTCTCTCTATGTTGTCGCTTGCAAACTACTGCGTCTTTCTTCATATCTCTCACTGCATATATCTTAAGAAAATTTGGGGGTTCTAACCATAACTGATAAACCAACTGATGCTATCAGTGTTATTGTCAACATCGCTGACGTAAGAATGTGCAGTGTTTATTTGTACAACAGGTATGCTTTTACCCTCTAGTATTAAAAGCAGAGGAAAAACACCTTCCATTTTTCTTTAGAAATGTTGCTTCTACTCTTATTATTTCACTTAATTTGTGTTGATCTATTTCTTTGCAGGAATGCATGTGTGCAAAGACAGACCAAAGGGAAAAAGAAGGGATTTTCCCTTGTTATCCTGTCTTTCCCCTTGACTCCCTTTTGCTGCTTCCGCTTCTTCCCTATTCCTCCTTTCCCAACCTTATCTTTGATTGATTTTGTATTAGTCACTCTAAAATTCTTTACAGGAAGCCATAGTTACTGACCTGAGAGGTCTTTTTGAGTGTCTTAGTAGAGGTGGTCATTCTTTGGGTTATGGTAATTATTTACGATACAACCATACGTAGGAACAAAATAGTACTATGGCTGCTTTTCACAAGGTGAATCCTGAGTATAGGAAATTCAAACAATGTGAAGTGTACAGGGGAGTGTGATTGTGTGTGTTTTTTTATGTCAGTGTGTGAGTGAGTCACCAAATTCAGGGAAACTTGAGTTGAAGGGAGGAACACTGGCATTGACACAGTGGAGGAATTTCACAAAGACGCTATCCCACTGCTGGATTACCTTCATTATAGTTTTTACTGGAACAAACCTTTAGCTCACACACTCACACACACACACACAATGGAGTAATATAGCAAAAGTGAAACTTGGAGCAACAATCTGTTCCTGATTGCTGTGTTTGTGGTGCAACTTGAATAGCAGCTAAGTCCAGGTTAAAAGACTTCCCTTTATGATGGAATTATGGCGTTGCTTAATTTAAACAGCAAGTTGATGATGGCCAAAGTTAACATTTTATCAACAGGATGATACATGCTAACCTCACCCAAAGGATCATCCTGGATTGCTCAAGTGAATCAGTTCAGCAAACATTTTCAAGTGAATCAGTTCACCAAACCATAGATTCATTCAGGAAAACACCCATTGAGTTGTGTGCAATTTTTGTTTTTTGCTGTCACTGCAGACTTTGTGTCTCTCAGAACAGGTTCATCTTCATGGGACTGTCTCACGGCTGTGAGTCTGTATGGTGTACTGTATGGTGATTAGGACTTGACAACTATGAACTGTGTATCTGTGTATGGACTATGTGATTTTTATTGGCAATAAGCACAAAGTATGCTGGTATCTCAAGATCTTCTGATGTGCATTAATGATATTCAAACTAGATGTTCTTACTTTTTTATTTATTTTAGGCGTTGGCCTTTCCTTAGAGGGATTGTTTTATTGTGTCTCTGACCTTTAATCTGTAGAACAGGTTAGAGGTAAAAGGAGGGCTTTACTGGAAACACCTTTCCTCCAACCTTACTCACAACGATGTGGTCATTTTATGGTTTTTCAAGTTTAAAGCTTGTCAGTGCTGCTGTCTGGTGCCAATTAATTCCACAATGCAAAATGTGAAGCTAAAGCAGAAAGCCACGTAACATTTTCTAGCTTGGCATAGAGATTGGAGAGATACGGTTAGCTTTGCTAGCTGGCCAAAACAAGACATAATGTAATTATATACATATACAGTTAAATATAGTACATACAAACTCTTAAACCCTAAAACCACTGTAGGAATTTATCTTTTTATACAATTTGTTATTTCTGAATTAAACAATGTTTTAATTAGGTTTGTGTTAATTAGGTTCATTTGAAAATCTGGAAAATCCACTATGAGCATGAGTCAGAGTTTTGTTTTGAAATGCTGGCATTTATACAGGGATGAAAAGAATAATAGCACAAATACCATAAACAGGAATTGCTGCAATGTGACAATTTTGGGTATGGAGATAAATACACTGGTCTAAACTGTTTGTTCTCTGTCATCCCCCCCATCTAGACTCCCCTTCATCTAGCAGTGATAACTCAGCAGCCAGACATGGTGGATGCTTTGTTGAGAGCAGGGGCAGACCCTGCTGCATTGGACCGCCATGGCCAAACCTCCTTCCACCTCTGCTGTGAATACAACCAGTATGAGTGTCTGTCAGTAGTGCTCTCCTCATCCCCTACTTGCCTAGAGATCAAAAACTTTGACGGTACGTTGTGGTCCACTGCCCCTTGGGATGAGTATTAACCATACCCACAATAGTGCTATGTAAAAAATAATTTCAATGACATTAAGAACACTGCTCATTTCTGATAATGTAATACCTACCACATATTGCATTTAATATGAAAAATGTTCAGGTAGGGGTTGCATTGGTTTATGTGGGTTTTTGGGTAGTAAAGGACATTTCCTTCCTCTCTGGTTTGGTGTTGCTATAACATCACATTACCAATTACGCTCAATATGTCCTTTATGCCACAGCACAGAAAATATTTTAGTATGAATTACATGCCTGGGTATAGGAGAGATCCCCCAAATACACACTGGCTCCTATTTTTGCAGTAACTATCAGTAGAGCTGAGTTTATATGCAGGAGTCAGATTAATATGTCCTACAGTTTTATATTTTGCTTATTTTAAAGTCCTGTTCTGCTTTGTCACTGTTCTCAGGTTTCACCCCTCTCCATCTCGCAGTGCTGCGAGGACATAAGGATTTAGCCAGAATGCTACTGGATGGAGGAGCTGACATCAATGCTATGGTCAGTCCATGTGCAGCACTATGTCAGCACTGACAAAATTTTGCAACATGACAAATTTTTGCTTTGACCCCTCTTCTGACCACTGACTTCTTCCATGGTTCTTTTTTCCAATCAGGACATTAAAAGTGGCCAGACTCCTCTAATGCATGCAGTGGAGAGTAATAACCCAGACATGGTCCACTTCCTCATTGAGGTAATGATGCCGTGTGGATTGTGAGTCAGCTCTATTTGATCAGTCTGGTTATTTCTTTCCAGCTCATCTATTTACACAGTTAATTATTATTTCTGGCTTAGAGATAAAACAGAGCTTAGCAGCTCTTTTGTACATTGTAAAAAACTGTTCTCCTTCCTTTAGCTGTCTTTTCAAAGCATTCTCTTTTCATCCACATCTTCTAGCTGATGTGACTCCATGGTTTGAACTTTTGTTTCACTTTCTATGTTTAACTGAGTCTACTTTGACTTTCTTTATGAATCACTTCTGTTTTCTCTGGCAGAATGGGTGTGATGTCAACAGCCAATCATACAGTGGGAATACGTCCCTACACAGTGCCTGTGGCAGAGGTCAGGTGGACACGGTGCGACTGCTGCTGAAGAGCGGGGCTGACAGCAGCCTCAAGAACTACCACAATGACACCCCTGTCATGGTGGCCAAGAACAAGAAAGTGAGTAATCAGACAGTTAAAGAACATACTGTATACTACAGTACTGCTACTACAGTTTTGTAATTGTGAGTACGGTTTCAGGACAATTCAGATGTCCTTTCAGTGTCAAGAAATTTTGAGCCTGAGTTACCAAATTGACTCATGCTTGTCCACCGTTTCAATAAATCACTGTAATTCTATAATGTAAAATCACACCCATTTTTTTTTAACTTAAGTTATGTCAACAACAAATGTAACCAGCTGCACCTACTTAACTAAGCTCTGGATAGGTCGGCAGTAGTAGTAGTAGGGGCCAGAAATAGAAAGTAAATGTGTGTTATCCTTCCCTCTAGAGGCTGGACCTGAGTGGTGCAGTGTTTTGTCAACCACTGTCATGTTGTTTAACTTATGACTTTTGAGCACTTATAGCAGATCACTGTTATATTCACTAAAGGTCCATTTCTAACGGAATTTAAATATTTTCCAGATAGCGGATGTGTTACGAGGAAGAGGCTCCAAGCCAAGAGGCCAAGATCCGCACTGTATGTCAGTCTCACCACATGGGAGCAGCCTAATGGAAAATGGTGAGAACATCTACACATGTTTACACAGAAATGCAAACAGTCAGTAAAGTTACAGTAACTCGTGAATACTTTCTGCTTCTCTATTAGGGTCCCCATCACCTAACCACAGTTATGGATGTTCACCTTCGACAACACCACAACCCTCTCATCACAGCACCTCCCTCTCTCCCAAAACTCCATCTATGCTTGCATTTCCATTTTACTAGCACATTTATTGTCTAGTGCAACTTGCAACTACCTCTACACAGCCAACCTACAAGGAGACTTCAGTGCCCCAAAGGAAACCCAGGAGAAGGTTTAGCCAATGTGAAGAAAGACCACCAACAGAAAGCACCTGAATTTAGATTTCTCTAAAAACCGGACTTCTTTTCCTGGACTCCATGACTAAATAAATAAATAAATAAAGATAGGTGGCATTAGAATGTTGGTGCCTGGAACTTCTGTGCTCATCCAGGTGCTATTGTGGGGACTCCCTAAATAAAAGGGCACAAACTTGAACCTACAAGCTGCTGCATAAATCCGCTGGTTTCTCCACATGTATGCATTATCAAGAATGTGCCACTGATTGCACTCAGAACTGAAATAAAGTACTGTTATTATATTGCCTGAAGATATCAGTAAAAAACAGGCTTGAAAATAAGGTAGCAGAGGACAGTAGAGGTATGTCTGGACATTAAGGGAGATGTGGGACTGCATGCATCAGACGTACCAAGCCAGCCTTGAACCTGGAATGTCTTGACAGCTTAGTATTTAAAAGAAATCGCAATCTGCTTATTGTAAAGCTAGACGATATAACTTGACATGCAAAACATTGCAGAGTCAATTTCTATCGTCAAGCATTTTTAATGTCCGCTGTACATTTTTCGTGTTTGCGTGCATATGTGTATCGATGTGTGTTGTTAGCAAAGTTACATAGATATTTTTTATATAAAAATTTTATTTAAAAAAAGATTAACTTTTTTCATGTTTTTTTTTCTCTTCTAATCGGACAGTGGCCTCTGTGAGTTTGCAAACAGAGTTGTGATTGGTCCGGTGGAGTTACTGTGGAGCAAACAACCAGCCCAAAACGAATGCGCGGCCATGTTGAACTGTCAATAGTCGGAAATAGGAGACAAAAGGGTAACGATTCAGTGGATTTATGTAGACTGAGATTATTTACTAAACTTATTTAAGTGCTAACACAAGGTTAGGTAACGGCACAACAGGGAATTCCTTGGGTGGATTATAGTAAAGTGAAGGTAATGTCGTCCGACTGGCTACAGAGACACTTTTAACGCGTATTGATTTAACAGTAAACGTACTAGTAGCCTATCGTTAAACGAGCTAAGCTAACGGTAGCGTGCTAATTTAGTAGCGTTGTCAGGTTGAATGAAAGTTCCGAAGTGCGGAATGACAAGATCCACTCAGTTGTGCTTTGTGCACATCGTTTCTCAGTGAACTGTTTTCCAGGTGACCACTCGTGTAAAGAGAGACGGGAGCTTGTGTTAACTTGGCTAAATTTGTGGCATGGTTCAAGCCACGTTGACCTGCACAATGTTTTAACGGTAACGTCACGTACGGTCATGTCGGCTAATGAGATTACTAATGTCAGACCATCCTTGCTACCAACAGTGGAAAAAGCTTTCCAGGAAGAAGACGTCCACAGAACAACAAACTCACAGCTCCCTTTACGTCTTACGTTGTTAAATAAAAAGTCCGAAGTCCAGTAACGTTAGCTGGTTTACAAGAACTTTCTCTGTCAGTTGATACTAGCTTGCATCTGTTGTGTTTGTGTGTTGCATTATGTTGGCACAAAGCGTTAACGTTACCTTTTGACGTAGCCGCACTAGCAAAGCGATTAATGTCAAAAGTAAGTTGTGGACTGTTATTTTGTTCCAGATATTTATGTTACCTGGACGTTCTCACCCATTAACGTTTACGACGTAAAAGTATTGAGGTTTGAGTGGGCTCGGTGGCGTTGCTTGTGTTTCTAATATTCAAAAAGCCTACTCCTGCGGACATCTGAAATCTCACTTTCTGTCTTTTTTCCTCCGGTGCTTATGAGCAACGTTAGTTTTGGCCTGTTTATTGTGTTAGTTCATGCCTCGAAAATCTACTATCTACAGGTGTTTCTTGCTGACAGGTGACCTGGATATTTGTGTTGCTCTGTAATTCCCAGAACACTGTGAAGACTTCAACTCAACTTTTGCAGCAGAAGTATCGTAAACATCACGGCAACAAGGAAACTACAGACATTTAAAATTCACTGGCCTTTGTGGGGGGGAAAATTGATTTTTAGAGTCAATGATTTGCTAGTATTGAGCTTCAGCAAAAAGGTTTGAAAGCTTCTTGACGTCAAAAGAACTCCCCATAAGCGATTTTCCGGTTTGAATGTATAAACACACCACTCGACTTAAAAAGGGATGATACTCGATTCTCCAAGAACACACAAATGAGATTCAGTGTTGTTACAATAAAGATAGGAGTGCAATGATATTAGCATTTTGAAGGAAAAGTAAGGCTTGATTTTGGTCACAATTGATTTATTTATACATATAGTTGTACATTTCTCCCATTTTTGGAGAGTTACTTTGTATATAGAATTCATACAGACTTCTTCTTTTCAAGAAGCCTGAATGCCAGACTGTGTGCACAATACATTCTTAAAAAAGGAGGTAGAAGTTATATTTGTTCAGGTTTTAGTATCTTCTACACAAAGGGTGCCTTAAGCAAAACAGATCAGGGTAAAATAAACCTTACATACGGAGGAAAATGGCTAGTCAATGTGTTGAACCCATGGCTACAGCAAACCCAGCACAAATGATTAAGTTGAACAAGCCAGCAAATGGGCAACTTAGAGGACAAACCAGGCCAGCTGGACAACAATCAGGACTCTTGGGAACTGCCCAACAGAACAGCACCATCCAGAAAAGGAACAGCATTCCTCAAAGCAGTGGGGGCATCAAGTAAGCATCCCAATATACACTCACTTCTGCTTCCACATTGAAAGATTTTGTTTGTTTGTTTTTTTATTTAGGTTGCTCAGTTAATAACTTCTGTACCTTCCTTTCCCCCTAAATTTGACAGACAAACATCCAGTCCTCACACCTCAAACATTTATTGTATTCATTTAACAACTTTACATGGCTTTGTCAAGAACATTAGTCTAGTTATTTTACCTGGCCAAGCATCTGTATGTGTGCTTGTGTGTAATACAATTACGCCTCTTCCAGATATGAATTCCAGACGTGGTCCAGAGTTTTTTCATACATGTAACAACACACAGAGGGAGATTGTCTTTCTGAGTGAGAAGAGTTTTTACAGTACAAACTCCCCTTGATTTCAGTATGTGGTTAGGCACAACATGATCAAAACTCAATGCGACACAACAAAGCTGTGCGTCCAAAAAAATAAAAGACAAAGTTGCGTGATAATAATGTCGTCAATATGCCATTGGCTTGCTGTAAATCATCTTGACAATTCTGGACAGGGCAGCATGCTCCATGCACATAATCCAGACTTTGTACTGTGGGCTTGCATCATAAACTAATTCTGGAGGATCATGATCCCTGAACATGTGTAAAAGAGCCTATAGAATCACAAGCTTGTTTTACATAGAACTCTATACAATGTCATTAAAAATTCGGCCCCAGACATTGCCCGGAGTTGCATGTCACACATGAAACACACAGAGGGAGACTGTCCCTAATCAGAATTGTCCTTACAGGAGAAACTGCACCTGATTTCAGTGCACAGGAGGCACAACATAATAGAAAACTGAGGGCCTGGGAAAGAGTCTTTTGTTTACAGCATATTGGAGCCTTGTATTTTTAAAAACAACAACAAAAAAGTTGTCTCACTTGTATGACACTGCTGTCAACATGCTCATTTGCTCGCTTTAAATAAAATGGGGACAATTTGGGAGCTTGGTACTGGGGGATAATACCTGGAGCCTCTCACTCAGATATTTGAATTCTCACTTATGCCACCTACTGACAAACTCAGGAGAATGCCAGGCTTCAAGTGCATGTGTGAAATGGGCTATAGCTTTTGGATTAAAAATGTATTTTAGGTTCAGTTTATTCTAGAACATCCTCTGTCAGTTTGTATATAGTTTTGTTTTTTTCAGATTTCATGATAGAAATTCTTACACTTAGGTTTGGTGATGACTGGAAGAAGTGTCTGGAGCTGCCTCCAAAAGACAACAGGGTGAAAACTTCGGTAAGGTCATTCTTAGTAGAATAGCATACCTAATTCAGTTCATGAACCAAGAAATGTTTTGACACATTGTGTGTCCTGTCATATTTGCATCCATTTTAACAGTTGTTTCTTCTAGGATGTAACATCTACAAAGGGAAACGAATTTGAAGACTACTGTCTAAAGCGAGAACTTCTAATGGGCATCTTTGAAATGGGGTGGGAGAAACCCTCCCCCATTCAGGTAAATAAATATGTGAAGTGAGGTTAATGTATTTACTTTGAAAATGCACTAAAAATATAACTCCCATCACAAAAACCAAGAACAGTAGTTTCCTACTTCAGTCCATGGTTTTAAAACTAAGAGGTTTACAGATTTCTCTAACCAAAGTTATTCACATAACCTAATACAGGGTTTTTCAGATTTATACCCTTATTAACAATTTTGAATTTCTAGTTACATAAACTGGCAACACAAAGGACTATTGCATAGGATGCCCTTGATGAACTAAATTGTGATTTACATGATTTATAGGATCAGAAGTCTACAGATTCTTTTACTTCTTGTACATTTTACTTCATTGTAAATTTATTTTAAAATGTAAATGACATTTTCCCCATTAATCAACAAACTAAACCATAAAGACAAAGTAAAAAAAAAAGTAAAAATCTTTTGTATCTGTAGACCTAAAAGTAGTATGAATTAGAGTGTGTCCCCTGTCCTTGTGTCTACATACAAGTGTATGCAGAAAGTATGAAGTGGCCCATAAAATCCACCAGTCAGATCTTTCATTGTAAGAAAATATGCTCAGTATGACTGTGATCTAAAACACAGAGCCAAGACAAAGCTGCAATGGCATGTGTCTGTGTTTGAGTGGCCTAAAAAGAAGATTTAATTGGGTTGTACTAACTTGTGTTGAGCAAATGAACCAGCATTATAAACTTCCATTCTGAGCAAACCTAGAGGTTATGTTCATCTACGAAAACATAGCACAACTGTTTTGTGTACTACTTAACTTTAGCTTGCAACACAGCTATAGTTGCTGAGAGGCTACTGGCAAGGTGGGCTTGTTTTTTTACATGCTGCTCAATGTTTGAGCCCATGTTGTGAAGCTTTCAAGCGACCTTAAATTTTAATACAACAACTATTCATCATACATTTTTTTGGATTTATTAGCCGTCTTAGACTCTGCTGATGACTGAATCTACAAGCACTTTCGAAAATATAAATGAAATGCGAAATTATGTTTCTATCCAATCTGCTATTAATATATACAGCTATTAATTAAACACTTTGTGTAGATTGAGCGGTGGAGAAAAATATATAAATATATTTACATTTTTAAAATTCTACAACAGCAAAAGGGTCTTGATACTTAAATAGAGCTATTCAGGATTCTAAAGTGTCAGTCTTTACCAAATGAGTTTTTATCAAGTTACACTTGATAATTGCTGTTTTTCAAACAAGTCTGTTATGTTCAGTGATGCCTACTATTGTAATAATTGGACCTGTCTGTCTGCCAAAAGGAGGAAAGCATCCCCATAGCTCTGTCAGGCAGAGATATTTTGGCTCGGGCCAAGAATGGCACAGGAAAAAGTGGAGCATACCTTATTCCTCTGCTGGAGAGAATAGACCACAAGAAGGATCACATCCAAGGTGAGATTCTGCTGCCTCTGCCTGATAGTTCTAATTTTGAAACTTTTGCATTCTGATCTAAATAATTTTATGAAAGGCTTGATTTTACAGTCTATGTCTAATATTATAGTTATATTATGAAAATACAGAATGACGTTAACACATTGGACACAGATTTATTTTCTTTTGTCTTGTAGTCTATCTCGCTGCTTTACCCCTTATGAGTTTCTTTCTGATACACACACATGCACACGTAGTACAGCCGGAAGGTTTTCAGACCCCCTTCAATTTTATTTTGTTGCAGCCTGATACTACAGTTGTTTAGATTCATTTTTATCTGTTATTAATAAAAACAGAATTTTAGAAATGTCTGTAAATGTTTTAAATAATAAAACTGAAATATCACATGTACAGCCCCAATTCAAAAAAGTTGGGACGATGTGTAAAACCTAAATAAAAACAAAATATAATGATTTGCAAATTTCATCAACCCATATTTTATAAACAATACAACATAAACAACATATCAGATGTTGAAACATTTTACCATTTCATGGAAATGTATTAGCTCATTTTGAATTTTAAGGCAGCAAGTTGGAACAGGGGCAACAAAGGGCTGAAAAAGAAATTTCTGCAAATAAAGCAGAGGCTCTTGGCTGGCTTTATCTCTGCTCTGTTCTCTTTGACATAATTCTTGCGTAGGTGGTTGTGATGTTAGTCTCATGGGGCCACAAGGTGTTGTGCTGCTAGAGCACACAATCTGCAGCTCTAACACCTTGTGGTTTTTTTTAGGTTAACATGATCTTGTATTTTATTTAGATTTTTGAAAGCGCTTGTAGATTCAGTCATCAGTAAAGTCTATATTGTCCAATAGAAGCAATAAAAATATGTATATGATATGTATATGATTAAAGTTGTTACACTAAAAGGTGTTTAAGGTGGCTTGACCGCTTCACCATGTGCATTGAGTAGCATGTAAAAAACAAGCCCACCTTGCCAGTAACCTCTCAGCAACTATAGCTGTGTTGCAAGCTAAAGTTAAATAGTACAGAAAACAGTTGTCCTCTGTTTTTGTAGATGAACATAACCTCTAAGTTGCTCAGAATTGAAGTTTATAATGCTGGTTCATTTGCTCAACACAAGTACAACCCAATTCAAAAAACATTTGGACAATGTGTAAAGCATAAATACAAAATACAGAAATAAATACAAAACAGCAAATCTCATCAACCCATATTTTATTCACAATAGAGCATAAACAACATCAGATTTTGAAATAAACATTTTAAAACTTTAACTCTACTTGAAAAGTAAGTGCTGCAAATAAAAAAACAAATGGAGGAGCACTTGACAACTAATTAGGTTAATTTATAACAGGTCAGTAACATAAGGGGGTATAAAGGAGCATTTCAGAGAGGCAGAGCTTCTCGAATGTGAAGATGTTTAATGTATGGGCAGCATACACATCTGGAAAGGCTCCATCAATGCTGAAATGTACATAGAGGTTTTAGAGAAACATGCTCCCATCCAGACAACGTCCCTTTCAGCGAAGGCCTTGCATATTTCAGCAAGATGATGCTAAAGCACATACTACGTCCATCACAACAGTGTGGCTTCAGAGGATAAGAGTCTGGGTGCTGGACCTTTAACCAGTAGAAAACATTTGGCACATCATAAAACAAAAATCCCAGCAAAAAAGGCCCAGGACTGTAGAGCAGCTAGAATCCTGCATCAGACAAGAATGGACGACATTCCAGCAACTGATCTCCTCACTTCCCAGATGCTTACAGACAGTAATTTTTAATTAAACAAGCCAATTTGCTGCCATCAAATTCAAAATGAGCTAATATATTCCATGAAATAGTAAAACGTCTGTTTCCACATGTGATATTTTTTATGTTATGTTATCTATTGTGAATGAAATGTACATTTACATTTAATCATTTGGCAGACTCTTTATCCAAAGCAACTTTCAAATGAGGTACAAGCTAAAATCTAAGTCAAGGAGAAAACAAAGAAGAGGTGTTTGTTTCATAAGATGTAAGTGCAAGAAAGAGGAGGTTGATGAAGGGTTGTTTCATCAATGTGTATCTTTTACACATTGACCCAACTTTTTTTGAATTGGAGTTGTACATAAGTATTCAGAACCTTTACTCAGTATTTTATTAAAGCACCCTTGACAGCAATTGCAGTTTTGACTCTTTGGGTATGATGCAAAAAGCTTTGTACACCTTGAATTTTCTGCCATTCTTCTCTGCAAATCCTCTCAAGCTCATTCAGGTTGGACGATGACCACTGGTTGACAGCCATTTTCAGGTCTTTCCAGAAATGTTTAATGGGTTTCAAGTCAGGGCTCTGGCTGGGCCACTCTAGGACAGTCATAGTTTTGTCCCTAAGCCACTCCTTTGTTGTCTTGGCTATGTTATTAGGACTGTTGTCATGTTGGAAGGTGAACCCCCAGACCAGTCTGAGGTCCGGAGCACATGTTTTGATTGAGCATATCTCTGTACTTTACTCCGTTCAGCTTTCCCTCAACCCTGACCCGTTTCCTTGTCCCTGCTGTTAAAAAAAAAAACCCTCACCGCATGATTGTGCCATAATTTTTCCCTGTTGAGATAGTATTGGGCAGGTGATGAGTGGGGCCTGAATTTTTTTTTTTTTTTTTTTTTTTGATTGTATGTTTTTTTTTCCGAAAACATAAGATTTAGAATTGAGGCCAAAAGGTTCAGTCTTGGTTTCATTGGAGAAAGCATTTTAACGGCCTTTTCCATTTTTGTTTCAATCCAGCCATGGTAATAGTGCCGACAAGAGAGCTGGCCCTGCAGTTGAGCCAAATCAGCATTCAGCTCAGCAAGCACCTGAGTGGGGTTAAGATCATGGCTTCCACAGGTGGTACCAACTTGAGGGATGACATCATGCGTCTTGATGAGACAGGTACTTCTCATGCAGTTACAGGCTGTTTTTGATACGAACTAGAATGCTATTTATGCATGTGATAATGGGTCTCAGTAACTAAATATTTCCAGAGTGTCCTTGACTGTTTCCACCCAGAACACAAGCACTCTGAGAAATGAGTGAAATTTGTCTTGAAACACTATTATTTTGATTAATTCCATTTGACTGCTGAAATAACATGAATCTTAGGTGGACCTTAAAGTGCATTTTATGCACAGAAGAATTTCTTACTGTATACTCACGTTCTGGTTGTAAACATTGAAGGCCAGTTTGGAAAACTACATTAATAGCATGTGAGACCCTATTGCATATGTATAAATATAAACCAAACTATTCCTCATAATTTAAAATTGATACAAAAGATGATTTAAAGTTTAAAGGAGAACTTGTTGTGATTTGCTTGTCTCCTATCCTTATAGTACATGTAGTGATTGCTACACCAGGCAGGTTACTAGACCTTATCAAGAAGGGTGTGGCAAAGGTGGATAAAACCCAAATGATGGTGATGGATGAGGTTTGGCTTTTTATAGCTTCAATCTTGACTGTTGGTAAGGTTTACTTGCACCATTCCACCTCTAACACCTTACTGTAAATATTCCTTTTTTCAGGCAGATAAGCTGCTCTCCCAGGACTTCGTAGTCCTGATTGAAGATATTATCAGCTTTTTGTCAAAGGATCGTCAAATCCTGCTTTACTCTGCCACTTTTCCAGTCAATGTGCAGAAATTCATGGTAAGAACTCAAAACAGCAATTTAATTTTCTGAAGATATTAAAATACTTGCTAACAGTATTTGGTCTTTTTCAGAGCAACCACCTGAAGAAGCCTTATGAGATCAACCTGATGGAGGAACTGACCTTGAAAGGCATCACCCAGTACTATGCCTATGTGACTGAAAGACAGAAAGTCCATTGCCTCAATACACTCTTTTCTAGAGTGAGCATTTAACACTTGTCTGTTGAATCCTAGTGATAAAATATAGTTCTTACTCTGTACCTAACCACAGATTTCCATTTAGATTCCAATTCAGAGTTCAACTGGAAGTTTTACTTCCCTAATATTGATAAATTGTTTCTACGTTAATTTATACAGAAATATACAATCATTAAGTGATACCTCAAAATAAAATTAAATTTTGTCATTCAAGTTTTGATAACATTTTCTATCTCTAGATTGCAAATGATTGTGGCAACATACTTGGATAACTAAAGTCTTTTTCTAAATTGTGTATTCCACAATAAAGCCAACATTGAAATCTTCCCTACTCACTTAATTAAGTGTTAATTTAGTTAATTGACAACCTACAGTGTGGATATGCTTTTTCATTAATGCCATACACCTCTGTTGTTGTCCAAAAACTACTTAAAACTTCAGCCACACACAGCATTCTTCTTGGTGATTGCATGTTTCTTCATTCCAAAACCCATGACCCTTGTAAATATTGTCCACACACTTTAGTCTCTGTAATTCCACCCTCTAAGTTATTCTAGCTGACATCTGTTTATTAGGTTTTTGTACAACAGTGGATCTCTATGGCATCAAGGCATGAGTGAATTCAGACTGCAGGCTGTCAACTACCCAAATGTGAGTAGTGAAGATTCAGCGTTGGCCTTAGCATATGTGGGCTGATTGTGGAGAATACAGGTTATTTAGAAAATGGCCAAAGTTATTCTTTAAAACACATTGATATGTGTTGAAAGACATTTGGTTTATTCCATTCATTTACCTCGCAAGCCATCCCCCACGAACTATAGGTTGGGTAGACCCAGAGATAGAGTGTGAAGAATTAAATTTATTTTTTTGGTAATTAATAAATCTATATCTGTATATTTTTGTTATGTTTCTGTTACAGCTTCAGATCAATCAGTCTATTATCTTCTGCAACTCCACTCAGCGGGTTGAGCTTCTGGCCAAAAAAATTACCCAACTGGGTTATTCATGCTTCTACATTCATGCAAAGATGATGCAGGAGTACAGGAACCGTGTCTTCCATGACTTCAGGAATGGATTGTGCAGAAACCTAGTCTGCACAGGTAGGTGTAGTATAAAATGTAATGTTTAGATGTAAAGGATAATTTTGGTCATTTTATTTTAATCAAATCATATTGTCTACACTCTCCACAAAGAGGCTAAAACCAAGATTAAATCATCTCTACTCTAGTATCATTGCTTGTCAGCCAGCAAGCTTGGATCACTGACAAGGTGTTGTTTCTTTGTGAAATAAACCTTATAAAATACTATATAAAAACCCATCAACCAGACACTCTAGTACTAGGAAATGCAAATTTGGAGTATGCAGGGCAACAATTGCACAAAATACAAGGATCATCTCATTTGGTATAAATAAACATGTCACTCAGTACAGTTGCGTGTCTGGCAGATGTGTTTTTAATAGCTTTTACATCTACCACACAGATGAGCAAGCTAATCCAGACTGCTAGACTGAATTCAGTGTATGGTGATTGTGAACAACACAATACATTTACTTAACACATTTTCTTGTAGACCTATTCACTCGAGGAATTGACATCCAAGCAGTAAATGTGGTCATCAATTTTGACTTTCCCAAAAGTGCAGAAACCTACCTGCACCGAATTGGAAGATCAGGTAAACATTAAGCTATTTATAACTTCTCACACTGTTAACAGTAAATTTTTGTTTATAGCTAACAAAATCTGGCACAACCAGGTTTGCAATATATACTACTACCAATACATAATACATATCACACTCTTTTTGTTTTTTCTTAGGGCGTTTTGGCCACCTGGGTCTGGCCATCAATCTGATAACTTCAGATGATCGCTACAACCTGAAGACTGTTGAGGATCAGCTGGGTACTGACATTAAGCCCATCCCCAGCAGTATCGATAAGAGCCTGTATGTGGCGGAGTTTCACTGTGTTGACCCAGATGTTGAAGACTGCAATGGGGGAGCTAAAAACAAGGAAGTGGGAGCTGCCTGAATGAATGGTCAGTTATTATAACTAGCCATTATAGTTAAAACTTTAAAATAAATTTTTTAAAGCCATTATTATTGAACTCTGATCAACTCCTTTGGATAATGAAAACTGTCTGCTTGTCAATTTTCAGTGTACTTCACTGCTTACACCGATATCATTAAATAGCTACAGTAATTATAATGCTGTAAGCATCGCTTAAAGTAGAGCAAACACTAGCAATCTTGCAAATGTATAGTATCCGCTTTTATCAAGAGGATTAACAGTCGTTTTAGAAGCACAGGAGTCGACACAAAATTGGATGTTCCTCATTAGTACACATAAGTTTACTAAAGCTTTGACTCATTCACATAGTATTTTTAACTGCTTTTGTGGTTTTCTTTTCAGGGTAAATGTGAAGCCTGGCATTCATCACCAAATACTGGCTACTAGCCGCAAGACGTGAGCATTTCTGATCGCCCCTTTGCAATCAAAATGGTCAATTTTAGAATTACTTTCACTTCTGTTTGAGTTTATCACCATTTCACTTGTCTGTATAGGTGTGAGAAAAGCCAATAATACTGGTCTCTGCTGAACAGAAAAGTGTCACTTTAATCAGTTTAACCTTATGTCACACTGCTAGAGATGGTCACTGTACATGTGAATTTTGCAGTTTCTGGAGTCCGTCACTGAACTAAGCCACCTTTGACAAAAGATTAACATTGCACTTGTACTGTAAAAATTAAAATGTGAAACCAAAGGTGTACATAAAGGAAGAAGTGCAGATGTGTATCTGTTGTGCAGATGATCTACATATTGCCATGTTTGCATTTTGAACACAAAAAGTTCCACACTCAGTGGCCACTTTATTAGGTACACCTTGTTTTGGTCACACTCTCCATCTTTATCCTCAGAGCATCCTGAATTCTTTGAGGTATGATTTCAACAAGGGCGTGGAAACATTTCTTGGGGAGTTGTTCATGCTGGCATGAACAAGCCTCAC
This sequence comes from Channa argus, assembly GCF_033026475.1. Classification (NCBI taxonomy): domain Eukaryota; kingdom Metazoa; phylum Chordata; class Actinopteri; order Anabantiformes; family Channidae; genus Channa; species Channa argus. The sequence goes on along the minus strand of NC_090203.1, from coordinate 8,963,367 downwards.
CTGTTGCTTTAGAATTGTCTGCTGACCATTCACGCTGCACATTTTGTTCCAAATCTGAAAAGTGCTCTGATAGTGGAGGCCACTTATTAGTTGGGATGTTATTCTGCTGTAAAGTGCCATTGGACTATTAATCTGCACATGGTTATCAATTATACTCCAGTAGCTAGAATTTGACCATTTCTCAGTTTGAATGAAATAGTTAAAGTTTGCCAAAAGGTATTCTCAGCATCATTACAACACTGGGCTGAAATGTTTATAGATTCAGGAATTTATATCTAATTGTGACCATCTGTATGGTGGAGCACAAGTTGAGATTTTTGGACCAAGTTCAATTTTCTGTTTTGCAGTTTTGATAAGCCTACCTCATAACTAGCCTCAGGTGCTTTGTCTGCATACCTCTGCTTTAAAATACGACCATATGTCTTTGACCTTTCTCATTAACAAGTCCATTTTGCAACCTTCTTAGATGTTTGTATAAGACAGCTCATGTCCCATTTTGTCCTGAGTGTCATGCCTGAATCACTGAACTTTGTGACCATTTTGTCGTAATTACATAGGGAAGTTTGTACAAAACTTTAGTTAACCAGATTATTTGGTGTAACATTTAAAGTTGAAAGAACATAAGAGACCAATTTTACATGCATTAGAATGCAGATTGCTTCAACAACCAAAATGACAGCTTGAAAGATATTTAAAAGGTGGCTACTGTGATGTTCCAGGACAGAGCACCTGAAACGATGTTATTGAAATTATACAGTGACACTGCACAGCTGATAACAGTGAGTCAGTATTCATTTGTAAAGTGTCTTTAAGCCATATAAAGCAATAGCATGATTTTCTCAGGTTAGAAACTAACAAGACAAGAGAGACATTTTCTTAATGTTATATTAAGGTGTTTCTAGGTATTTCCACTCCACAGTGCTGTAGTCTAATGTCAGATATACTTTACTCAGGCCTTTGTTGTCTCAAGAATTTACTGTAGGTGAATGGGCTCACTGCAAACAGCACTTATTATTTAAATGAGGACATTTTCTAGGTAGATTGGTAACCAGGGACCATTGCATTCTGGAGAAATGGATGCTTTCATGACTAGATGAATAGATGTTGTTAAGCTGAAAGATGGCCAAGAATCTTTTTGTGTCAATGCCAGCAATTCAAATGAATTAAAGTCCAACTGATTTATTAATCTGTGTACACTTTGTGTCAGTGTATTTGTAAATTGGAATTGCGTTCGAATTGTCTCAGTTCTGTCTGTAGATTTCTGCTCAACAGTCTGTCTCTTCATATAATCCCAGATCTGCCAATCCGTTACGGGATCCGTTTTCCGATCATTTTAGGTCATTGCCATGCTGCAGAATGTATTTAGAACTAATCAGACAAGTCCTTTATGAAATTATGTGACTTTGTAAAGTGCCTGAAACTGTTACATGGTATACACGGTTCACTAAATCAGACAGGATACTATCACAAAGGTAAATAGTAGTGTGGACCATGTTCCAGGTTTCAGCGTGATAAAGTTTTGCACACCAAGAACATTATTGCTTAGTAAGAGGCCTCAGTTTTGCAAGAGATTAAGTTATTATAGCACGGTCATGGCTTTAAAAACCACACAAATCCTTGGAACGTCATTCAACAGGAGATTGAATTAAACTACTATTAAAGAATTTAAGGCCGGTATACGTCAGCGGGAGCGGGCTGTGCGTCGTGTAATTTCACCCAATGGGGGTTGAAATTAGAACCACATTAGCCAATCGAACCATAAACACACAGGAAATGGGCGAGCACTTAGCCACGGTCACGGACGTTGACGTGAACTTTGCCGGTGTTCAACCCCTGGACGCAAACCGTTAGCGTGAGTAGCTGTATTAAACTATAAAACGGCATGGTTTTATTCCGATTGGAAAAACACAATAATGTTCATGTCTACGTATCGTATCCCTAGCCACAGTATTTCCCCACATGTAGGCCAGGACATCTCGTGGTTGACACCACATGGCTAGCTAGCTCCCTCGCTAGCTAGCCAATCCCGACGGCTTACATTATCGTCACAGGTTGGACAACGTTACCGCAAAGGTGCCTAGCGAAGAGTCTTAATGAATACAAGCTTGTCTCCAGGTGTGTCCCCTGCAGGCCACTAGTAGCTCTGGTGGTTTGTGTCGATCTATTATGTATCTTTAACTACACTGGGCCTTCGCTTCAACCAACTTGCTGTAACGTTAGTGGCAGGACAGTGATACAAACGACTTACTGTAGCTAGCAAGTGAATGGTAGCTAGCTTAACGTTAACTGTGCATTAATGGGCATTAGATCTATTGTGTGTTGAGTGGGCAATGCCATTTTTGGAGTTACTGCCGCGCATCGGCAGTGTCAGTAAATGACTAAGGTTAATGAATTTATTTAATAAATAATAAACTGTCTCTTTTTCTAGTCTGCTATAGCCTCAGAGTATGGGAAATGTGTTGGCTGCCGCCTCTCCCAGTCCGGCCTCGGCTACAGCTGGAAGCGGTCAAGGGGTCCCAGGGTTGATGCCCGTCCCTCCAGGGTTTACTCTGCCCTCAGTGTCCTCCGTCCCTCCAGCATCAGGATCTGGGCAGCAGACAGCCGATGCAGACTCTTCGCTCCCAAATCCAGGCACATATGAGGAGTGCCACCGCAAATGTAAAGGTTAGAAAATCGCCTTGACTTACGCAAGATGTGAGTTGGGAAATGTGTCTTCAGTTATCATCATGATATTGTAATAAGGGTACAATTACTGTCATAATGGCCAATACTTTATTAATTGTATGATGTTTAATTACTTTTTTAAAAACTATTTTCTGTTTTTAGATGTGTTCCCTCTGCAGATGGAAGGAGTGCGGTTAGTGGTCAACAAAGGCCTGAGTAACCACTTCCAGGTCAGCCATACTATTACTCTTAGTACCCTGGGTGATTCTGGATACCGATTTGGTTCCACCTACGTAGGCAGTAAACAGATTGGCCCAACAGAGGTAATTATAGTTTTCTTTTCATATTCCCATTTTCATTTCAACAAACTCCAGCAACAAATAAGTTGCTGACCTTTCAAAGTCTGGGTTGTTAATATGCCTCGTCATGACAGAAGTCTAAACACTGTTGTTTTAGTTGATTATGTGTTCCTCGACTGTAGAAAAATTCAGTTTTTATGCTTTAATTTGATTTTAAACAAGAATTTTTGAAAGAAAATCGCCGTGCTTATTTTCTACCTTATTAAAATAAGGTAATATTAGGAAATATTAAAACAATAAAATTATGTTTTTCTAGGAAGTTATACAAATTTGCACGTGGAAAGCAAACTGCAGAATCAACCATTTTGATATTAAGGATTGTTTTGGTTGCATTTAGTTATATGCATGTTTGCCAGTGGTGAAAACTTAAACATACTTTAGCATGACTGGTTTGTTGAATATATTTATTTTTTGTGTATACACACACACAAACACACACGTGCGCACGCACACACACACAGGTAAAGTTTTGTCAACTTGAAGTATATGCATTTGGTTCTGCTCTACCCCATAGTCATTTCCAGTAATGGTTGGAGAGATGGACAACACTGGCAGTCTGAATGCCCAGGTCATCCACCAGCTCACACCTGCTGTTCGCTCCAAAATAGCCATTCAGGTGTGTAGGTTTGTCGAGGGAACATACTCTCTGGTGTTATTTATCTTTATTTTATTTTTGCAGCATTTAGGTGTCACTGACATAAAGATCTGTGTCTCTGAATGTTTCCTCTGTTTTATGTGCTCTAGACTCAGCAACACAAGTTTGTGAATTGGCAATGTGACATGGAGTATCGTGGTGAAGACTTCACTTCTGCTGTGACACTTGGAAATCCAGACCTAGTTGTTGGATCTGGTATGATTATCTTCCTAAAATGCCACTGGATCTAATGTCTGTTCTATAACAGAATGTAACTAATGTAGAACTAGTTAGTCAGATGCTAGAAAATGAGTTGCAACTATTTCAGTAGTGGATTCACAGTTTATTACTTTAAGCAAAAATGCAAAACATTTCTTATTTTAGCATTAATGGTATAAGGATGTGGCTTCTCTTTGTCTGAAACAATCATTTTGTTGATCTTTATAAAAGATATTAGTATACATTACCGTGTGCTTTAGGAACCTACCAGCGTAGGTTGCTAATAATGACTACAGTGACATTACTAAAATCCTGTCGGATCCATATAGAAACAATTACTGCTAAACCAATGCCTAACTCTGATAAATTGATTAAATTTATGTCATCTGCATCTCAGGTTAACAAAAGCTGTGCCTCCTTAGAAAAGTCACAATTTAGGAAAATCCAGATTTTAGATTAGTATATTTAAAGTTAAATGGTCTGCTTATATAACCCTTTTATCTAAAGCAGTTTACAATGTTGCAAGACATATAAGACAAACGTAAGTATTAAGGACAATGCTTTGCCATGTTAGTTTGTGCTATGGACACATTTCTGTCATGCCCAAGAAAATGTTTTATTAGTTTCATACCTGGACAAGGATCAGATTATTTACTCAATTCAGAAAGGTGGAGAAATGCAGAAGGAAGAATTAAAAAATGTGAAAATCAGAGTCATAGAAGATGTGACCACGGGAGATAACTGTTCTATATATATACCATTTTCCTTCAGGAATTATGGTGGCTCACTACCTCCAGTCTATCACACCAGCGCTAGCTCTGGGCGGTGAGCTAGTTTACCACAGGAGACCTGGGGAGGAAGGAGCTGTCACATCTGTCCTGGGAAGGTACACAGGTAAAATACAGATTGATCCTATTGAACATTGCACTACAGGACCACTTGATACTCACATACATATTTCAGTACATTGATTTGTTTTTAATTTGCCACCTTTATATTCCAAAATTATTTGCATACAATTTTCTGTAATGTTATCACGATTTGGATACAGTGGGGCCTAATTATGTCCTTTTTTTCTGTGTCATTATTTTCTTTAACAGGTGACAACTGTGTTGCTACATTAACTTTAGGAGGAGCAGGAGCTCATGCTACATATTATCACAAAGCCAGTGATCAGGTATCTAACATTTTGAAAACTGCGTAGTTGTATTCCTATGTAACACTCATGGTTTGTCTCCCAAAGCATCTCATATTCAGCTCAAATAGTTCAATCCAGCTTCGCGACCCTGTACTCATGGTATAAGCCGAAAGGACCAAAAAAACATGCTGGGTTAACCACCTCTCGTCTACAAGTGGTTAAAATGAGCTCCAGCTTTACAAACCGTGATCTTTGAACCTTATTTTGTATTAATTATTAATTGTTTAGTCATGATAACCATTGTTTAAGATGCATACATACAGGAATTTGTACCTTAAGTAAACTGTAGATAATCTGCTAAAGATTTGAAGTGGTACTTGTAGTGGAAAGTCTTAGGCCAGTACTTTTACTTGAGTATTACATTTGTATATTTCTACCACCTCTGTAGTGTATTACATTTTGCTGTGTGTGGGGCTATGTAGCTACAGACTGCTAAGTGCCCATGGTGACCTTTGTCCTCTATGGCATTATTAAGACAGCTAATTGATATTTTCCAGGTGTCTGTATCCAATACTTAAATTTAGTCATCTCCATAGTCTGCTAGGATTCGGATGAACTCTCTGCGGATGAGCGTGTGCAGGACAAAAAGTTGTCCATAAGCCCTAGAATGTTTATGTGAAGAGCTTACACATACTGTTTTACTACTTACAGTTTTTCACGTTGTTTAAACACAATAAACGAAGGAGATTTTTCTTATTGCTACTGCCATCATGCATTGCACTGAGCATGGGTGGAAAGTGTCTTTATTCCCAATCGTAAAATGAATAGGAGCCTGTACACATCCCCTCTTTATGTCAGTTTCACACAGTGTGTGGAAAGTATCAGTTAGGCCTACGTGGTTTCAGTGTTTGTATAATTTTTTTGTTTCCTAGCAACTGCTAAATATTATAAAGTGTTATATGCATGTAACTACATAGGTATTGTATGAAACTGACTTTAGTGGTGAAAAAGTAAAACCCTTTAATTTTTTATCTTCAAATGCAGTTGCAGATAGGAGTTGAATTTGAAGCTAACACAAGGATGCAAGACACCACAACATCCTTTGGATACCAGTTAGACCTACCTAAAGCTAACTTGCTCTTTAAAGGTAAATGGATGCAGTTCATTTACAACAAAAGTTATTAAGAAGTTATTAAAGTTAGACTATGCTTTACAAAATAAATTGTCTTAAACTATTTCACCATTCTCCAGGCACAGTTGACAGTAACTGGGTGGTTGGAGCAACCCTTGAAAAGAAACTGCTGCCTCTGCCTCTCACACTAGCCCTAGGGGCTTTCCTCAACCACCGCAAGAACAAGTTCCAGTGTGGCTTCAGTGTTACTATTGGGTAGAAGTGCGGGGTGTACTTGGAGCCAGCTCGCAGGCCACAGCTTGGACCGGCACAGAGACACACCGGAACCTGGACTAAGTTTTAAAATTTGTATTCAGAGACTCTCTTACAACTTCTGGGGCAGAGAGAGAGAGAGACAAAGACAACTACCAAGGAGCCAGGACTGGCCAAGCCATGCCTACATACTGTAGCAAAAAATGTCTTTCCTTTATGGTGTATTGGATACCCAGAGGCTTTAGAGAAATGTATATCTGAGGGCATCAGGTGGCGCATGAGAACTTGTGGTGTGAAAATGAAAGTAAGTGGTTAGACTTAATATATGGTGATCATGTATGATGGATTGAAATAAATGTGATAACATTTTGTAAGAATGGATGTTTTTTCTGTGTGCGGAAAAAACCTGATGAAACGGCTAAAAGTATAAAAGGATTATTGTGATAAACTCCAAGAAAACAGTTTCATCTATGCAAACCCAGCACATCTAAGTGTGGGGCATTTATCATCATAAGCGACAGTCTGTTGTTGGACACCATACACGCGATCTTAAAGCTCCAGTGAATGAAAATTAGAGCTTGTGGTCGTCTCCATGTGGCGAAAACAGTTGGTGCACATTTAATCAAGACTTCTGTGACGTCTTTGATCTAATATGCTTTGTATTACTTTCATGAAATTCCCCCAGTTTCCTTGCAGTAATACAAATCCTTGCCACCAACTCATTTAGGTTGTAAAGAAGACCACCCACAATTTGGTGAGTTAGTATTTTCTACATATTG